>NC_026003.2:107500545-107522605 GCF_000442705.2 Elaeis guineensis
TTATTGTTTTAGTAAAAATTTTATTGGATGTAAGATATTTGATTTAATTACTTGAATTACAGTTGAATAATAATTATTTGAATTTATTCCGCCGCGATGCATTGATATCGTGATGAGATGCCTTGCATGCTTATGAAGAGAGTTCTTCATAAGCATGCGGCGGTTGCCGCGATCCTCGATTCGCAATCTCGGGTCGGGGGCGTGACAATTAATATGGTATCAGAGCATAAGTGGATAAATTATGACACATAGAATTTGACATAGTATGAGTGTAGGTGGGTAAACATTAGGAATATTGGGACGTTAGAGTATGAACATTATAATAAACCCATCCTAACAAATAGATAAATGAATCTAATAAGGTTCTACTACCACAAGGTTATCATGCCTCCCCGTAGAATGACAAGAATTACTCAAGGAATTGCAAGAGAGACATCACAACCACAGGATGGTAGCACTCCCCATCCGACCAGTGGCACCCCTCAGGAGGAGGGAGTCGTAGATCCTAATGGAAGTACTTCGAGAGCACGTCAAGAACCAGATATGGCTCAGTTAATGCAGACCCTAATCAGGATGGTACAAGCGCAACAACAAATGCAGCAGCAAATGTTTGAACAACAACAGATACAACGAGATACACAACAACATCAGCATCCACCACCACAACATGGAGAGCAACCAGTACAACGGAACAACATTTCAGAATTTAAAAAGCTTGCACCTCCAGCTTTCAAGGGGACTACTGAACCTTTGGAGGCTGACAACTGGATAATGGAGATGGAGAAGGCTTTCGCTGTCCAAGAGTGTCTTGATGAAGAAAAGATTCGATATGCAGCTTATTTACTACAAGGAGAAGCATACAACTGGTGTCAGCGACTCCAGCGCAAGCATGAACAAGACGGCGAAATACTTACCTGGGAAAGATTTCGGATTGCATTCTATGATCAGTATTTTCCTCGAAGTATAAGGATTCAGAAAGAGCAAGAGTTTATTTATTTGAAGCAAAAGGGTATTAGTGTGACTGAATATGAAGCAAAATTTACAGAGTTAGCAAAATTTGCTCCGAGATTAGTGGATGGTGAGCAAGAACGTGTTCACAAGTTTGAGATGGGACTGAGAACTGAGATTCGAAAACAAGTGGTTCCATATGAATTGACAACTTATGCAGATGTGGTAAACAAAGCACTGATAATTGAAAGGGAAGTCAATGAAGAACGCATGGAGAGGGAAAGAAGGCAAAGAAAGAGAACACAATCAAATGATACACAAGGACAGAATAAAAAAAAAAACATCAAAAGATCAGCTAAGGGAACAGTAGACAATAAGACTCAACAGATTGATGGTGAGCCGTGCTCCAGATGTGGCAAAAATCATGCAGACAAAGATTGCTATTGGAATACCGGTGCTTGTTTTAAATGTGGACAGAAGGATCATAAAATTGCTAGCTGCCCGCTAAATGCTGAAAATCAAGTTGGTCAAAGAACTCATGAAGGACAACATAAGGGTGGTGGACAGATTTCTAAAATCCAGGGAAGAGTTTATGCGCTTACTCAACAGAATCCACAGGCTTCCAATACAATAGTGACAGGTATGAAAAATTTCAAGGACGAAATTTCTTTTTAGGGGTGAAGAATGTGATAGCCCAACCAAGCCCAGCCCAGCCAGCAGATCAAAGCCCAAAATAAAAAAAAAAAACAAAACAGGGGATGCAAAACCGGGAAGAAGACTCCCGATAGGAGTCTTCTTCTCCGGCGAGTCCGGGCAAATTAGGACTCCTAGGACCCCCCGGAGTCCTAGGGTCCTCTATAAGAAGACCCCCTCCCCTTTGAGACCGAAGATCGACCTTCTCCCTCTCTCTTTCTCTCCGTTTTTCTCGATCGAAGGCCGCGGACACCCTTTGATTTCTCACCGTGATTGCCGCCGATGAGGTCTCCGGAGGCTGAGGTAAGTTTTTCCTCTTCCTCCCCTCTTTCTTCTCCTTCCTCCCATGCTCCTGTGCGCGGCTGCCGGCGACGAAAGTCGCCGATTTTCCTTCGGGAAAGAGACCCTGTTTTTTGGTCTCTTTTCCTTGAATTTTCCGGCGCCGGCGATCGGAATTGATCGCCGGCCATGTCTCCTCCGTGACCGGGGGAGTGGCCCCCGTCGGCCGCCGGCCTCCGCCGCGGCGGCCGTGGCCTGAACGGCCCGGCAAAAGAGGGAACGCCGGTCCCCTGTTCCGACGTGGGAAGAACCAAGAAAAAAAAAGAAGAAAAGAAGAAAAAGAAGAAGAAGAAAAAGAAAGAAAAAGAAGAAAAAGAAGAAAAAAAAGAAAAAGAAGAAAAAGAAAAGAAAAGGAAAGAAAAAGAAGAAAAAAAAAAGAAAAGAAAAAAAAATAAAATAATAATAATAATAATAAATATATATATATATATATATTTATATATATATATATATTTATATATATATATAAGTAAATAAATAAATAAATAAATAATGAAATAATGAAATTGATGAGAGAGAGAGTTTCTCTCTCTTCTCTCTCTTCTTTCAGATTGAACCCTGATTTTCTCTCTCTGGAATTGGACTTTCTCTCTCTACTTTCTCTCTCTAAAATTTTCTCTCTCTAGGATATTTCTCTCTCTTGATGAAGTTCTCTCTCTCTAAAGTTATTCCTCTAAGAATAGCGTAGGGGAAGGCTTCATCTGATGATTCTGATCAAGTTTAGAGACGAGTCTGATTTTAAGCGAGATTTTGATTTTGGGATTTGTTAGATTTAATTTTGAATTAAAAATTAATGTAAAAATATAATTTTGGATAATAGGCACGAAAGAATCTTCTAGAAGTTAGTCGATCCGTTTATTCAGTGCTCCGTGAAAGGTAAGTAATGAATCATCTTCTCGAGATATTTCATATTTATTCTGAAAATAAATAATTATTCTCTGAAATTATGCATGATTTATGGAATTATGTTTTGAAAGAAAAGTGCTTTTGAAATGTTATGGTATATCAATTTATGCACATGTTTAGTGAAAGATTATGATATATATTGTGGTACTAAGTGTTTTGATATAGATCGGATTTATGCTCTCAGCCTAACTATGTTTCAGTGGGCCCCGCCAATGGGGATTATACGATGGTACTTTGTGGACCCTGCCAGTGGGGGTTGTGCGCTGGTATTTCTGGACCCTGCCAGTGGGGGTTGTGCGCTGGTATTTCTGGACCCCGCCAATGGGGGTTAAACGTTGGTCATAGTCGAGGCTGTTGAGTTACGAGTGTTTTGAAATCGAATCGAATTTATGATTATATTATATGTGAATATTTGAAATTATTGGATTTACATTAAATCAGCATGAAATATACTCTTATGTTTAATTGTAGCATTATTCTTGAAAATTATATAATATCTGAAATATCTGGTTGAGATATTTGTTACTTACTGGGCTGTCTAGCTCATTACCTTTCTTTTTATTTTTCAGATTCAAACAATTAATTTCGAGCGTGGGAAGAAATATTGGGACAGAGCTTTTAGAAGCGAGATTAGCATTGTCAACTTAGATCTATTAGATTTATTGTTTTAGTAAAAATTTTATTGGATGTAAGACATTTGATTTAATTACTTGAATTACAGTTGAATAATAATTATTTGAATTTATTCCGCTGCGATGCATTGATATCGTGATGAGATGCCTTGCATGCTTATGGAGAGAGTTCTTCATAAGTATGCGGCGGTTGCCGCGACCCTCGATTCGCAATCTCGGGTCGGGGGCGTGACAGAAACCCTAATGCTAACCCTAACCGAACCTAGGAGAGGGTGGGAGGAACTTACCGGATGGTGGGAGAGCATAAGGGAATGGGAACTGATTTAATAGCCAGAACCATGCCGGTCCCCAATCGGAACCAGTCGGTTCAGAACAGTTCAGTAAACCTTGCCTATCAATAAATACACCTCCAAAAAACTTCAGTTGGTTGCACTTGATGATTAAATTACAGTACCACGATTCCTCCACTAGTTAGAGAATGGTCTGGTACAGTGCCAATGGAGCACTCGGTTTATGGTGCTGATCCATCTGCAGAACCATGTTTTTGTGTTTGTTGTTCATAGTTGCTATTAGGATTAGGATTAGTTTAGGGCCCAAAAGCATAGTAGATTGAACAATTAATGCAACTAAGCCGTATTATTGTAGCATGTGTAAATCTATACTACCAGCATGCTACTTCTTTTCAATTTTATTTTTATTTTGATAATTATCTTATCCAAAAAGTAGAGTAGTTACATAGAAAAAAAAAATACATTGATGTTGATGCCTAGCCCCAAATACATTTGAAGTCATACCGAATGGAGAAAATTTAGCAGTCTTTCTTAAATTTGGTGATTTTGAAACATTTATATGGCAAATATGTAAAAAGAAAGGAAGAGATGAGGGGCTTACCTTCCCTGGAGGTGCTTCTAGACTTGGAACAACTTCGATCTGCATCGAATCACCAAGAACCACACAAATGAAACTGCCCTCACTCTCCTCTCCTTACTCTCGTTCTCCCATGCCATCAATGCACCTTTTTTCTACAATATTGCTCCACTTTTTAGCATACTGATGGCATAGGCCTAATGTCAAAATACCCTGTGCATGTAAAACTATCTGGTGCAACACACCGTGATGAATTTGTGATTGGTCAGTAGGAGCAACTTACAAAGCCGCTCTGGTGAGACCACTATTAGTCCAAACAGTAAAAAATCATTGTTATTTCTATTATACAATACAGGCAGATAATGTATATTTGTATGTGGTGTGTGTGTGTCTGTATGTGTATCCTCTATAACAGTTATAATGTTATAACAGCCATTGTTTTAAAACATGGTGAATATCAAGAAAAATAACAGAAACTTTAGTGATGTATCAAACTATCCCTCATATCACCACATATTTACCAATGGAATATGATACCACAAGAGTACGAGGAAAAATGGAGAGAACCAAAGTTACCATATGTACATCAATGTCAAAGCTATGATTTTAGAAAGCAAAATATAGTTAACAATATTTACGTTGAATCACATAAAATCTTGAAGCAATCAAATCTGATAAAATATTTGCAATTATTTCTGTTTTGCTCATCTTATACATACCATCACTTGCAGCTCCTAGATCAGGTGCATTCCCAGCATACATAATGTTAACCAGATCTTTAGCATACCTGTGCCAGGAGAGAGCAGCAAATCAGAATACAATACAAAATAAACAACCTTCAAGACAGCATTTTTTCCCTTTTTCCCCTTACGTAAGATTAGGGTCTGGATGTCCATGCCCAAAATCTTCTAAAGGCTCGCCATTTGAAATGCAATCCTGCAAGACATCGCTAGAATTTAGAGCAAAGAATGTAACCAGCGGTAACTACATATAGCTGATATTTCCAAAGGATATGCATATCAAACCGGACTAGCTCCAAGCCGACCCACAAAAATAGGTTTTGCATATGCACCAGTCACCGCATGCATGGCATCAAATATAAACCTGAAATATTGCATTAAAATTACTTAAACAATCAACTTCATATTCCTTGGAAAACTAAGTTCACAATATTTGTAGTTGTTTATTTTTCCTGAAATTTGGAATCAGCTTGCTGATAGTTTTGTCTAAGGTTGGAAAAACAAAAAAAATCTGAAATCTGATTTTCCTTCTTTTGATTTAACCTCAAATTTGAGATTATCTTACATCATGCATCTGGTCAATCTTAGGAATAATGCTGTTTGTCTCATCAACCAAAGTTCTGCTAGTCCACATGATATGGTTAGGAAGGACGCCATAAGAGAATGATCTCGAAAAATCAGAGACACTATCCATGTGAATGACCTTGACCCATATTAAATCCTCATAGATGCAGCAAATATTACCTAGGCAATACATCAAGTAGATCCAAGTGGATCAAAAAAATCATTATCAAGCAAGTAAATAGAAGTAACTCATACAAAGCAAGAACGGAAGAGATCAATAATGGCTAGAGACCTAAATTCACCAAATGAGATAAAGCGGGTCAGTATTTGCCAAGCAGTAGCCAGGTACAATGTAATAAAGTAGAAATAGGCATCACACAAACAAGTATTCTATGACAAGGGCCAGTGTATAACTAGATGATGGTGCCAAAGATCAAAGTTCAAAAACATCTTTCAAATGAAAAAGATTGCAGCATCCTTCAATCCAATTACCATTTTTTCATATACAAGTATGAGAAATCTAATTTGTAGAGAAAGGAGGGACATACTAGACATGGAAGCACTTGATAGTGAATATGGGAGTAAAAATCCATGTCAAGACACAGATGAATAAGATCTAGCTACCATGTGAATCCAAAAGGTATAGTGACAAAGACAGCCTGCGAAAAGATAGCAATTAAATGCCGTATGATAAGTAGCAATAATGATCTATAAAGCAGTTCAAGAGAGTACACAATGCAAATGGACTGGAACAGGAACTGCTAAAAAGTTTTGAAAAACATAACGATTATGGAGTTGTAGCTAAGCACACAAGGCAAATGGATTGGAACAGAAACTGCTAAGAAGTTTTGACGAACATAATGACTATGGAGTGGTTGCTGAAGCAGAGCATTCGCTATAGATGGTAGGCAGGCTGAGCAAAGCTCAAAGTAGACAGAGTCTTCTTAGTGACACCTACAAGCAAGAGCAGATGAAGGCATATCAATTTAACCTACTTCAAGACCATTTTTGGAAGTCTTAAGATGAAACAAGCTTTTGCAATAGCCAACAAGATAAGAGTTCGAGGAATGATCCTTGATACCACAAGGAGAAACAAGAAACAGTTCTGAGGCCAGATGCATGAGTAACTGGATTGGCATGAAAATGTCTTTCTTAATAAGCATTCCAGGGGATGGACATAAAAATGTCCTTTCCACTAAGTACTCAAGGGATATCTCATCAAAGTCATGCAAGTTTACAGTCAAAGAAATAAAGAACACCTTGTGTAGCAATTGCATGATATCAAGATCATTACAATTGACATGAATGAATATTAGTTGATATGAGATAGATAAAGCAAATTTAACAGAAAAGCATGGAATGTTACTCACTTCTCCCCATAATATGTCAAACACCTTCATAGCATGTAACAAGAACAAGGAAGCAACACCATGTTAAAAGATGTAAACTACTTCTTTCTTTCAGATCATGTTAACAATCAAGCAATAAATATTAAATTAACATGTAAGATCAAGGGGATACAACTGGCTATGGTATAATCATGATGGACGTCAAAAAGTGGTGGCAAGAGAAGGTCCAAAAGGACAAAGAAAGAGCAGTAGCACAGGATGTGATAAAAATGGAACAATATGTACAAATCTACCAGTCATCTGCTTGAGTCATGCATGTAACTTTCTTTGCCATGTATTCTTAATCAAAGTAACACTATCATGTCTTTGGGTCATGAAAGTAACACTAAGTGCTAGCAAGCATATAACTAAGATAATTGGGGTGAAAGATGACATAAGACAAAATATTCTTCATCATATTATTGAAAATTTGGCTCTATAAAGTTTAATATAGACAGCATATACCGGAAATCAGGCCGAGAAAGAAGACCCTTGATAAGTTGAAAATCAAACACATACTGCAAAAAAAATAAAAAAAGAATATAAAAAATTACATGGATTGAAAGGAAACATGTTGAATATTACAGAGAAATTTGCTTCTTCAATTCTTACCTCCATTAACTCCAAGTAATCAGAAACAGGATCTATCACCTCTACAATGAAGTCACCATAGTTTCTAACTCCTAGACAGGAGAGGTCAACATCAGGAATATCTGCTATTTTTATTTCAGAAATCTGCAGACACAAATGTTAACAGATTCAAATACAAAAAGATCAACATGTTTTTTTAGAAATAGTTAATATGATACTTAAAAGTTCAAAAACATAACCATCCATCCTTTTTCCAACTACTTGGGGCCAGTTATCAAACAGACTGTGTACTATGTGACTGCATGCTATAATTTAGAACAAAATTTACAAATTAAAAGCATGTGTATTAGCAACCACTCTTACAATAAGTACTGAAAAATGCTAAGTTTAAAGAATTTGAAGAGATAAAATTAAAAAGGATAAATTATGCCTGCATGAACTAGAGGAAGGGGGGAGGGGCTAAAGTGCTAAACATCTGTGTTACAATATGTGGCCTCCTTCTAACGTGTAGCATGATTTCTTTCTCTGAAAGAGCAATGTCCGTGTGGTACCCTTTAATATGATATTACAAGACAATGAATCTGGCATTGGCCAGCTGAATATGATGAAATGGAGCTCCATACTCGAGCTTCATCCTTTTCTTGTGCATCCATATGTGAGCCTGTACTTGCAAATTATATTCATCAAAATGCTAGAGAAAAAGACTTTTCGACATTCTCTTTTTCATTATATTTAAAAAGGTTTGAAGTGTATGTAGCCAACAAAGTCATTATTCTGTTGACTGGAAATGATTTTTATGTTGATTGACACCGTGGATAGGTTTTTATACTGAATTATGAGCAGACTTAAATTTGTATGAAACTCCAGTAACCTGACAGTGTTGACTTTGCTAGAAAATCATATAGAAGTTCATGTTGGACTTGTTCAATTCCTACAGTCAAAAATAATATTCACTCAATGAGAGAAATCCTAGCAATGCAGAATTAATTATACCCATTAACATATTGTGAGATAAGACACTATGACAACCATCATAAGTGCTGGATGACTTGATATTTTGAGTCGATATGTTGGACTTCTCCTTCTTTGGCAAAGTTTAGTACAAAAGATCTGTTGCAACTTCTGAACTGCATGATTAAGGACACATGTTGAAGAGCCAATGTCATGCTACAGCTGTCTTGGGCTCGCTCCACATGGTAATGCCTCAAGCAACAGCTCAGACTAGGCCCCACATACCCCAAGCCTGAGCTGTAACTACAAAAATCCAGTGCTCCAACTGAACTTGGACTGAAGATCTAATATACACAACTCATGCTTGGTTTCAGCCTAGAACTTTCTTAAACTGCAAGTGCAGAAGTCTGATACATGCTAGGTATATTTTGAATTTGTAACATATAGATATCTAAGACCAGATCCAACTATTGGGCTGAGAAAAGGTTGCCTGAACCTGGCCAAACTTCAACTTGGTTCATACTGGAGCACAATGTAGCCCGCTGACACCTAAACTTCACCATGTCTAAAATGCAGATCAGGTTAACAACATCACAGGCTGGCCCAACTCAGCATACAAAATCATTAGTGTCATAATCACTAAAGTACATAGCGAACACAGTGTACGATTTGTATTTCATTAAGGAACAGAATGGAAGAGGGAATGGAATTAAAGAAAGGAAGACTCTTAAAAATGAAGTAGGTGAAATAATTCTATATTTATCCATGTATCCCTGGTTATGTCTAATGAAATTTTTATTGTCAACATTACAAGTGGTATGTGATAGATCGTTAACCATATTAAGTAAATTAGCATCTTATTTGACAAAACTTTAATAGATCATGATCTGTCTCATTTGATGAAAAATTCTTTGTACTTAATGAAACTTTAACCATCACTTGAGCTCACTTCCAGCTGTCTTTATTTTCACTGCAACTTCAAGCTTAGATGTGGACTAGGCTGGAGTTGTGACTGATTATTGATCTATTGCTAATTATTGCATCTTCTTTGGAGATTCTTTTTTTCCTGAAAGCTGAGAATCGAGATTTGATATTCTACTAAAATGATGAAGAAATCATGCCATAGTCAATACTTCTGATATTATCTCAAACAAGGTCTGCCATACTGACCCATACCGCCCTGCACTGACCATACTGTACTGCAATAGTAAGGTACAAGCATGGTATTGAGGTTCGGTTTAATATATAAGCTGAACCATAAACCGAACCAGTCCATACCAATCTGAACTAATCAAAAGTACCCCATACCAACCCGGTTCAGACAGTACCGTAGCTGGAAGTGAGAAGAAATGTTGGAAGCCTATCTCGGTACAAGATGCACACCGTAGTAACCATACCATATCACAGTACCATATTGAACCAGTAACATACCAGTATGGCTTTTGGTAGAGATTTTGTGAACCTTGTTCTCAAGGCCTTTGTACCTACTTCCTGTATCTCAATAATGATTATTTTTATTCAAAAAGCCGAATCCTGATATTCCATAAGCATATCAACCATACAGATATTAATTTCTACACCATCAAACACCATTGTCCAATAAAATGTGTCTTTTCACCATACTGTTCCTCCAACCTTTGGGCTTGCTGACCCTTTCAGGAATCAATTCTGCACATTGTCTCTTTCCTTGAGAAACCTGCTGCATGATCTGCTATGGACTTGTGAAAGGTGCTAGGGTTAGTGAATATACAAATTGTTCTTATGTTAGATGTCCATTATAGGCCATAGTACTCTTGTAATGTCGTAACAGCACTATATTTATGTACATTAAACTCTTACTCTATCAAGAATGCTGCCTATCTCCATTCAAGTCAATACTGGATAACACAAACCATTCAACATTTAAATCATCAATAAAAAAATTGTCATACAACACAAATCGCAGTTCAGTAATTGGGATCCAATTACAGTAACAATGCAAGAAAGAGCATAGCATCATACAAGATATATCAATCTTAATATAAAAAATGAAAAGAGGATTTAGATGCTTACAGAAAGAGTGTTCCCATATATTTTGTCAGTAATTGATTCGGGGGCAGGCTGACCGCTGCTGTAATTAAACTGAGGATAAATGGTATTAGAAAAGAGTGATTGATTACATATATTGAATGAGAAAGTGGAATACACACATATCAGTTCACTTTAGGTAGAGGCATTTAAATTGGCTATTAAGATTTAAACAGTAATTCTTGGGAGAGAATGAGTGTGTGTGTGAGAGAGAGAGACTAGGAAGAGGGGGGATGGACAGAAAAGGGGGGAGGGAAGGAGGGAGGGAGGGAGAAAAAGAGGGGGTGCGGGGAAGTTTTTGCTTTAAAGAATAGCTGTTGGTCCATTATTCAGAGAATTTTAATTTCCATGTTGATGGAGCAAGTTGTTCTGTAAAGCATTCAACAGTATCCTATTTAAATCAAGATTGTTGCCAATCAAAACAAACAGATACGGGAACAGGGTGGCAATCCAGTTTATAGAAACATCCTTTTGTGAACTTAAATCAGAGACCATCAGATCTTTTACTGGATTCCTCTATCATAACAGAACAAAAAGAAAACAGTAGTGCATCATGGTAGCAAATTTCACCTTAATACCCCAATCATACTCTGGTCCACCAGGATTATGGCTTGCACTCATTACAAAACCACCATTGGCCTGTCAATAAATGCAGTTTAACAGAGGCAACAAAACAGAGAATGTATGACACAATCAATAATGCAGAATATATAAAATACAGAGATATACATGCCTTTTGTTTACGAATTACAGCAGAAACAGCTGGAGTTGACATTAGCCCATCCCTGCCAGTACAACATCCTGTAATCAGATTCCAGCTTTAAAAATGTAAACTCAGGTTTGGAATTGCGTAACTTTGTGAAAATACAACCATTCATGGAGAAATTCAAAAGGTACAAACCTCCAATGATATTTACAATTATACTAATATTGTAGTTGGCAACAGAGAAATAAAAGGGGGGAAATGAAAAATACCATGGTATTTCAAACGAACTATTGCTAAATTTAGCTTTTAAAGTGGTAGTTCTTTACATCTCCTCAAAAAAAGAGAGTAATGATAGGCATGTATAGTGCTTCCATGTATTTAAATGAAAATGAGCCAGGACATGGGCCTACTCATTGGTCAGCTGTGATTCTTAAGGCTGACATGTCACTGTTCCATACACATCTCCACATTAATTTTACACTATTTTAGAGCATTGAAAGAAAAAGCTCAAAAAGAATTCAATTCATTAATGAGATCCCATCTTTTTAAATAGATGAGAAATAAGTACATAAGGAAAAAAATACATACTTGGAAAGCAAATACATACCATGTTTAGAGATATACTAAGTTTAGAGATATACTAAATATGTCCTTTCTAATATAAGAACTTATTGAATAAGCATAGTTCTAACGCTCCCCCTCAAGCTGGAGCATATATATTAAACATGCCCAGCTTATTACATAGAGTTGAAAATACCAAAAGACAAAGATGTAGTCAAAACATCATCTACTTGCTCGGATTATGGAGTGAATGGAAGGACGATCGGGTAGAAGTGTCGAGAATTGTTTGTTGTCGTTATTTGAGGACGCCATAATAGCTAGAGAAGAGGACAAAAACAGATGGACACCAGCAAGAAAAATCACGGACGGGCAGTATACCGCTTTCGTGATTAGTAGATAGCCGGAAAGACAGCCAGATAACTTTCACACGGCATAGGAAAGATACCTATGCCATATAGAAGAAGAGAAGAGAAAAAGAAGATCAAAAAACAGGAAGAAGATCAAAAAATAGGAAGAAGATCAAGAAATACAGGGTGAGATCAGGAAGAGAGGCAATGGGTGGGTGGTGGTGAGGAAGGAGGCAGTGGCGACGGTTTGAGGTGGTGGAAATGGGTGGCGATTAGGGTTATGGAACCTGATGCTCTGATACCATATTGAAAGGAAAAGCTCAAAAAAAATTCAATCTATTAATAAGATCCCATTTCTTTAAATAAATGAGAAAAAAGTATATAAAGAAAGAAGTATATACTTGAAAAGCAAGTACATACCATGTTTAGAGACATACTAAATACGCCCTTCCTATATAAGAACTTATTAAATAAGCATAATTCTAACATAGAGCATTAATTCCTTGAATGAAGAACAACATAAAACATGACAGGAAATAAAACATAATCCAAGACATAGCTATGAAGATTTCTTTCCCCCTTCATTTTTATAAGTAGAAGAAAATTTTATGTAATAGTAGATACATGTTGGTATAAACGTAAATACATACAAAAGCCCCTTGAACATATGAACCACAGTTTTGAGGAAGCTTCAGCTAGTCTTTCTAATTTATGACTGAATATAACATATCCTTTGCCTACAAACATGACAAATGTATTAAGTTTAACAATGCAGCATTTCCCTTTAGAAGAAATTCTATTAAGGCCAATATTAACAATTGTAACGACTACCAAGAGTGATGACTGGGTATATGTAAAATGATTAAAATATGTTCTCCATTTATCAACCCAATCAACATTAACAGGGCAAGAATTTTCACAGAAATCTTAATGAAAGCAAAATATTACAATGTTGGAGTCATTCGAATTGCTGATGTTATTGAATCGTTGAAGCACTTCAGGTAAGGATAATTTCATTTCCAGACAACTCATTTTTCCATACCATGATGACTCCTACAAGAAAGTCACATTGTAGAATTTCCTTTACAACTTGTACACTTTTAAGAGGTAAATATGGTCATTTTTGAAAGCAATTTTCATTTACTTAGAAATGGTAGTACAGCAGCTGGATCAGTGTCTAACTTTCTGCCTTCCAACTTCATCGATAATGGCACTAAATTCAGAAGGTAGTGAACTGGTATGATAAATTTGAAGAAGGAGCTCATCGTTGAAACTCTGTGGGGAAATCTTAACAAGGGAATCAGCAGTTCAATTTTTTTCTCTCTCTCAAGATACTACAAGGTACTAAAATCAACAAGAGAGGCAGACAGGATTTCCAGGTCCATTACAAGCCACAATTTGACTTGGCATCCATGTAATCATCTAAATTAACAGATTGTATAGGTGAAAACATATACAAAATTCTACCCAAGCACTAGAAAGCATTTATCAAGATAATGCTAACCAAAAGCTTAAAATGTCAAGAAGCTTTTCATAAATGATATCTATATCTGGGACTATGGAAGACTAACAGCATTTGAACCGTCGTTATGTGACAAGAGCCACATTATATATCTCCCAGTTGTCTACATGAAATAAAAGATTAAAAAGATGCAGAACATGACCGCCACGAGGCCACCCACTTAAATGGTGGTTGTGAGAAAAAAAGGAAAGTGAATTAAACTTTTCAAACCCACACATGTCGACATCTTCCAAGGTTAATGTTCTCTCTTTGAACACCCTCCACACCCCCAACACCCCTCCCCTCCCCACACCCCCACCCCCCCCCCCCCCCCCCCCCGCCCCCCACAAACAACAAAACCAAAAAAAAGAAAAATCAATCATTCACACCTATATAAAGTCATAATACTTATCAGATAACGTTCTGCAGATAACAGAATGAAGACAAGCAGCTATTATAGAATATAATTTCTGATCCTTTGTCATCTTGGCAAAAGATGTTCCTGGAGAGTACCTAGCCAATTTTAAGAATTTCAAAACCTTGGCCAGAGACTTGATTAGCAACATGCAGACTCAGATATTTGCAGAATCAAAAGGAACGGCCTCGGTATCAAAATATAAGACAAATAATGATGTGGATGCAACAAGGAGATATTACGGTTAGTGATCCACAGATGGCACCACAGACATCTCTAGTAGACCAACTCAACGAAGGTAGGGAACTAGTACTGGTCAAAGAGATATATATATATATATATATATATAGAGAGAGAGAGAGAGAGAGAGAGAGTCACAATGTTAGCCCCCCGGCCCCCCGCAAAAAAAAAAAAAAAAGGAAGAGCGCAACAAAAAGAAGACAAGTTATTAATGAAATTGATTTGGGGCTAGAGTCGCTTAGTTCTCTTAAAAACTAGGCAAGAGAACTGCTTTAGCTGGAACTAAATATATAGACTTTTGTGCAAGCCAAACATATTGGGTAAGGAACTTTCCGAAGGTGGAAGACAACCTAGAGTCACAATCTTAACACCAAAGTTGTAATTTCAGGGTGATCAATGATCCTTCTAACACCTCACCTCTCCCTTTCCAATTACACCGCATGCAAGAAACTGAGCAAGACTAATATTCAGTAAAGCATATATTGAACATGTGCTATCAATCCCTGCTCAACAAACTTTCAGCCTATGATCTGGTGTTGGCTTGAACTGGATATCGGATATACTAGCATATACAAAGATGCATTATTGTGTACATGTATTTAAAGTAAGGCTAAAAACTTTTCAGTTTATATAAGTTCATGCCCCAGAAAAATTGATCATTGTACAATTACAACATCCTCACATCTGCTCTTTCTATGTTGCCAACATGAAGTACAATACTTACCTGTGTCTTGTATTCTCAACTTCATCCTTTCCATTGTCGTTACAAAATTTATTTGTATTATCCAAAGGGCATAATACAATTAAAGATAATGATTTCTCATCATGCTGATCTGGTTTAACATTCAAAATCATAAACCTGAAGTGAGAACAATCTTCAAGACTACTGAATTTCACTAGTTAGTTGCGAATCTCACTCCATTAATTTTTAAGATTTCATGCCAAAGTGAGATTAAGCTCCACCGACACTTACTTTTCACCAGTTTCTTGCAAACTTCGCTCCATTAAATTATATATTGTCAGGCCAAACCAACTCAGAATTTGAATTCAAATATTACTCACTTGCCAACTAGAATTTTTCCGACACCATTCCCAGCAGCGATCTTGATGATGATCTGCACTCCACATTGAATTACAAGAAAAGTCCAATCAGGAACAAACAAGAGGAACTTAGGAATCAAATTTTTTTAAAAAAAATGATGTCCAGGTACAGATGAAAGAATAAACATAGACAGCTTTCCCCAACTGCCCAGCATTTCAAGCAAAGGACCAAATACCTGAGCAGCCTCACGATTAAAATAGCGACCATCACCTCCCAACACCAGCAAGCCTCCTTTGTAGTCCTCCGGTTGCAGAGAATCAAATAGCGCCTGTGCCACTTAAAAAAATCATCAATTTCCCATCGCCATCTTATGCAGTTGTCCATACAACATAAGCAGTCACCATTACCTGAATCCAGTTTGCCAGATAGTTCTCCTGCTGAAAAACCTTCACCTAAAAAGCAAAAGCCAGATTCCATTCAGATACACTAAAAGATCGCCAGAAAATTTAAAAGGAAACGGGTAAAAAAAACAAACACTCTAAATAAAAACCTTCTTTCTCAGGCCGCTGGTCCCGGTCTTCTGCCCTTCAACTGGCTTGGTGGGGACCGATTCGATCTGGAAGGGGCAAAAAAAAAAAAAAAGAATAGAAATCAGAGAACAGAAGAAACAAAGAAGAAAGCTTTGCGGAGCGAACGACGAGATGAGACCAAAACCTTGAGTCCTTCGGCGGTGGATGGGGTGAAAGAAGCCCTTACGGAAAACTGCGGCGACGCCCTCCACCATGGAATCGGGGAAGAGAGCAGCTTCGGAGGAAGCGGAGAAGGCCGGAGAGCTAGCGCTAGCTTTGGTGCCGCCGCGATCGGTGGGGGAGTAGAGGAAGAGGAGAGCTTGAAGGGCGAGAGGAGGCGCTCCAGTCCGACGGTGGAAGCCGCCATGGGTCGTTCTGGGTTCGGCCTTGTTCACCGGTAGTGGAGTGTCGGAGGGCCGGATACCAGGCGAGATATAAGATGGGGGAGCTGCGGAACGGGATCGGATGCCGGGAGCGGAGGAGAAATCGTCTCGTGTGGCGCGCGAAACTCGAAGGAGGAGGGAGACGGATGGGCGCCACGTGTCGTCCAGAAGAGTCTTGAAATCTCGAAGTGGTGAAGCCCATCCCCTCCGCTGCGGGTTGCCAGGTTAAAAATCGCTCGTCACGTGAGGTTCATGAAGGAAGGGACCTGGTTAGTTTAGAAATTTTGGGTAAGAAATAAATAAGTAAATTTATTGGACCAGACATTTTTGACGTCATCTTTCTGTCATGTAGGTCACCATGCAAAAGAGTCCGGTAACTCCGGTTGCGTGATTGCGAGAGCTTTACGCTCGAAACAAGGTATTTATAACATTACAATAGACGTTACAATGATTTTTGCCCCCACCGTAACGTTATATTTATAATAGTAACTGTTATAATGTGTTACCTAGCATTGTAACAGTCCGTCATGGAGTATAATGACCTTTATATTTTCATTGCTACTATTCTGTAATAAATATTATTTTTAAATTGTAAATTTTGTATTGATTTTATCTTCTAAAAAGATTGTTGTGTCTAAAAAAAATATAATCTTATCAAATAAACAGTGATTTGGAAGGTAGCAAGCTTATCTTTTCATTATTGCTTGTTATTTTATATAATATTATTATGATGGCCAATATATGGCATCACTATTTTAGCATTAAAAAATTAAAATAATATATTTTAAAATTAATAATAATTGTTATAATTGTTATAATGATAAATAACAATTTAAGTGGGAACACATTATAATGGAATATAACACGCCAGATGAAATCCTGTCTCTAAATGAATTTTAATTTTTATTTATATTTTTAAAATAAAGTATATGAGTGGAGCATTAGAAATACTTTTGAGATCGAGTTAATTGTTCCATATAACATATGTAATAAATGATAAAAAATTTAAACTATTATTGACAAACAACACCATGTGCAGAGATTGATCTTTATAAGATAATAGAAATAACAGTTATTGTAAAAAAAAAATTATGTACTGATATATAAGGCAATCTGGAATGAAAAACTGCGCATGAACGAAATATTATTTTTTTTTGGGTGAATAAATGAACAAAATACTCAGAATGCTGTATAGACTGCAAATGACAAAGTGCCCAGTATTCTTGAAATTACAATACATATAAATTAAAAGGAATATATGCGATCAATAAATGCCAAACGTCGGCAAAAAAGAGAAAAAACGAAACAGTAATTAGTTGTCAGATAATTTATTTTGCTGATGTTTACATAGACAAAATATTATATTAAAACCTGGGAAGCAATCTGTAAGTTCAAAAGTAATCAAGAAGGAAAAAAACTTCATCAGTATGATAAACGCGTAGGAGGGATACGACCAAAAAAAAAAAAAAAAGTGTTCAAGGAATCATTTACTGTTCAATTTTGCTGGTGCTGAGATAACACTGTGCAGAGAATAAATTTGCAAAATTGTAAGACCTCTAGTTTCTCCAAACAACCAAACAAGAGCTTGATCATTCTTTCAGCAGAGCAAGCATATAAGACTTCATTCTGAAGAAAAATAACATACGCACCCAAACCCAAGTACTGCCCAGTAACCTTCAGTTTGAGAGGATGCTACATACAAATTTACCAATTGCTTCACCTGATGAATTATTGTCCTTCTGTCTTTTATCTATTATTGTAGTACAGAAAATACTTGTTGAAAGGAAAGTTTTGCATGCAGACAGATGGCAGCACTCTTCTTTAGACTGTGGATGCGAATAACCGAAAGCGAAATGAGAACAACTCACTTATGCTAAGTTGATGTCTTATGCAGCAGTCGCTATTAGATGCTTGAATGCATATTCTCGCATTAACGCAGATGCGAGAGCGCAAACCAGCAGTGAGCAAACAAAGGCAAGCAGGAAAGCCTCAAATAAACCCAAAAATCTGTTTCATTCCAACTATTTAAGAAAGTATGCCAAATGACTAAGAAATATTAAATATTAGGTGTTTGATCTTCATTCTAAAGCATAAATTCAAAGTTCAATATGGGGGATAAAGAAAAATGTTTTAATTCTAATAAACAAACAACTGCAATTTCATTACCCCACGCATTCAGTGGCACAAGGTTATGCTGATCCCTGGGAGTTCATGTGAAAAAATGACCACCATAAGAAAAGTGAAACAGATCTAACTAAGCAACGTAGAAAGCAAGCATAGACCAAAGCTCTTCATCTTTCCCCATTCCATCATCAATATTTTCAAGATCCCAAGAAAAGCAACCTCAATTATATTAACAGTGAAACAGAAGCCACATTTTCTCAGAGAAGCACAGATCTACTTAACTGGGCAAGGGGAATGGCAGAGCACTAACAACAAACCATCACTAAAAGATAGCACAAGTTGAGTTGTCAACATACCATACTCATAATTTATAATGTGGCAGTTTAAGCATTTTATTTTTAGTAGTTGTAAGCAAAGAGACTAGAGAACAATCAAAATGAGAACTTTCACAGATGCAGAGTAGCATTTGCAGCCATGAAGAAAAAAACGGTTGAAGAAATTAATTACTTCTATGTAGATGAAGCTCAAAAATACCAAATTCTTGTCTATTCATGTTAAAAAATCTGACATGTCACAGAATCCGATTCCATTCTTCATGCCCCAGAAATGCCGATTCAGATAAAAACGAGCTATGTTATCATTGCGATCTTCATACAGGCAGTCAACTTTGAATTTTTTTTTTTTTTTTCATGCCAATTATTTCGATAGCATCTTTAACTGGCACAGGTTCAGTTTGGGAACTTCCATCTAGATATTCTCAGATCTACACCTGCTTTTCCCTGTCCTTCTGATCATTGTTGAATAGGACAATAGTAACCCCATAAGGGGTGGCATATGATCACGACTGGTCGTTTCGATAGCACATAATATTCATGTGGTTCGATTTATTGATCTACATTCACCGGTAAAGATGATGCAAAAGCTTCACTATAAAAGTTGAATATTACAAAGTATAAAATTTGCTAAGAAACCCTAGCTCCCAGTATATATCCGATCTTTAGAATAATAAATTACGGTCTTTTCTTTGGTTTGCAAAATATATATATAATAGAGTAAATCAATTTAGACCCAAATTGATGTTCCTACAATAATCAAGTTAGTCCAATTTGTAAAATAGAGGATGTTGACTTACACTTAAACAAGTTTCCTACAATAATCATGAAAATGATTCTTTTGGTTCTCTAAAGCTTGTGAACCCGGGATATGTTTAACAAATACAACAGCAAGAAGACTATACCCTGTTAGATAATTTTAATTTCTATTATGTCTGGATTATGCTCCTATATTCGTGTAAAAATAAATCAGAAATAAATCATATCTTGCGCTATCATTTATGCAATGCAACGATCACATAGCCTGTAGGATGCCTGATCTTCTCACGTGAAGCGTCTGATCTTCTCTCTCCTCACCCTCTTCCTTAATATGGACGATCGATGAAAATCATTCACACCCTTCTGAGAGTTAGAAAAAGGGATCAGGACACCTCTATTTATATTTGCACTTGTCTTGTCCTATCTAAAGACTAATTTTTAATTAAAGTCAAACTTTTAGTCCAAATCTTATTAAGAATAAATCTCTTTAATTAATTGGGCTCACCATAATTGATTCAGTATATGTGACTGACCCAAAGAGTTAAACCTGACTAAGTAATAATTAAACCATACATTAAAAGTCAAATCCAATATTCTCTCATTTGGCCTATATTATTACTTAAAAATAACTCTTCGATTTTTTTAAAATATTTTATTTTAAAAAAATAAAATATTTTAATTTTAAAAAAATAACAGTCCTGAATTAAATTTTGAAATCGATCCAACGAGTGCACACTTATTTTTAAAAATTACCTAATTATCTATTCCTTGAAAGATCCTTTATACTTTGATGAAGCAAAAACTATTAATATAGATCATGGCGGTTATACATCTCAATTGACATACTCCCTTCTATACATCATGACATCAATAATCCTCACTTAACCCAGTGTTATATATTGGAGTATATTGGCTATCAAAAATCATAATGCCTATGATAATGGTCCCACTATTATGTCATATGAATGACACTTCTGTTTACTTTAATTTTGACAAAAGTTAATCATAATGTATACAAACAATAATTAAACAAAAGTAATAGTAGTCATTAAGCTATTAAGAGATCTCAAAATAAGTGTCTATTACAGATTAAATATCTAAATGACAAATATCCATAACTTTTATATGCTCTTTGAAAACTTTAAGCATCAAACCTTTAGTCAAAGGATCGGCTATAATATAAGTAGTACCAATAAAATTAATAGACACCTGATAACTACTAATCTTCTTATTTACAGCAAAATAATTAACATCAACGTGCTTTTTTGCATTGGTCATCTTGCTACTATTAGAGAAAGAAGCTGTAGGAAAATTGTCACAATAAATTCTCAGTGGCTTAGAAATAGAATCTATAAATCCGAGCTCTGAGATAAATTTTCTCAACCATAAAGTATGTGAGGAAACTTCGTAGCAGCTTATATATTCAGCTTCTATAGTAGAGCAGAGAATAATGTACTGTTTTGCACTCCTTCATGAAATACTCCACTAGCCAACAGAAAGATGTAACCTATAGTGGACTTTCTACTATCAAGACAGTCAGCATAATCTATATCTAAATAATCGATCACCTTCAATTGATCAGTCATCCTATAAGTGAGCATATAATTCTTAGTCCCCTGAAGATAGTGCATCACCTTTTTGACAACTTTCCAATGATCCATACCTGGTTCACTCTGATATCTGCCAAGTATTTTCAAAACAAAACTAATATCAGGACAATTATATACTTAAGCATATATCAGACTACCCATTGTAGATGCATAGAATATATTTCTCATCTGATTTCTATCAATCTCATCCTTGGGACACTAAAATTTACTAAATTTATCACCCTTAACAATTGGCACTTTACTTGATAAGCAACTAGACATTCTCAAACTTCTAGGATCCTAGTAATGTAAGTTCTTTGAGATAAATTAAGTAACCTCTAACTCTTATCACGATGGATTTCTATACTAAGAATATAAGAAGCATTGACTTTTATATCTTTCCCACTGTTTTCACCATCCTCAAAGAATCTAGTAGTTCTAGTTTCAACAATTCTAGTAGTGTGTGATGGACAATAAATCTAAAATCTTTTGATCTTTGTGGATATCCTATAAAATAATAACTAGCAGTTTTGGGATCCATTTTTTTTAATGAGTTATATAATTGAGCCTCTGCAGGACAATCCCAAACATGTAAATATCCTAAATTTGATTTTCTATCCGTCTATAATTCAAAGGAGTTTTGGGAACGTCTTTACTAGGCATCCGATTTAGGATGTATATAGCAGTTTTCAAGGCTTCTCCCTACAAACTCAAGGGTATTGAGAAATTACCGATTATGCTTCTCACCATATCTATCAAGGTGCGATTACATCTTTCAACTATACTATTTTGTTAAAAATTTTTGG
>NC_026003.2:107522705-107552705 GCF_000442705.2 Elaeis guineensis
AGAAATAGGAGCTATAAAACCCACCATCAATATGAACCCCGAAAACAACTGCCCTGGCAAGTGGAGCATCAAATGCCGCGGACATCCAATCTAGTACCGTTGCCGTGACATTCATAACAGCCGAAGCCATGGTTTTCGCTCCTACCGCAAAGAGCTCCAATATGCCAAACAAATTGCAATTTTATGCCACTGAGTGGAAATCAAACCACTTGGTGATTATCCAATTTAAATCTCAGCTCGGCTTTGCTTTCCACTCTCAACAATCTGAGAAACTGAAATCAAAATGCGTCCTTTAAACATCATTTGCATTGATAATGAACAATTCCCCACATCTAGATGCCCACATCAGCCCGTACCAAGTTTCGCAACAAGTTCATTAGGAAAGGAAAGGTAATATATAAAACACCAACCAGATCCGTGATTACCAAAGAGAATTCTACCCAGAACAGAGAAAAGGAAGCATCTTTATTCCTCAGAATCTTATATAAATATCCCTACCTTTCAACAACACCCAAGAAAGTTTTTCCAAATGATCTCGGAGAAAGCACGCACCACCAAAGAAAGCATAAAGAAGAATAAAAACCCTAAAATTCAAGAAGAAAAAACAAAGGGAAAGAAAAAGAATTTTACAATTCAACACAAAAAAAGTTATGGTTTTTCCAAATGCTCGCAGAGAAAGCACGCATTACGAAGAATCAAAACCCTAAAATTCAAAAAGAAAAAGAATTCGGACAAAGACAGAAAGGCTCAACGGAGGAGGAAAGAGGGAAAAATGAGCTCACCTGCGATACCCTAACCCTAATTAAACCGCTTGGGATTTGTCCTCTGAGATCTACACGGCACTAGAACAAAATATATATACACGCATGGAGAGATTCTAAAGAGGAAACGTTCAAACGGGATTCATGGGGAGGGATGGGGCGGGGTCATCGTTGGAGAGCTTGACGCCGATTCTGAGGTCAATGCCCGTATTTTTATTCCCCAATGACGGAAATGCCATTGGACTTCCAGCTCTTGACCAAAATCTTTTGTAACGCCGGGGTGAGGCTGCCAATGGATCGAATTGACATGCGATCCAATTCAATTTAATTTATTTAAATTTAATTTAATATATTTTAAAAAAAAATTAACATTAAATTAAATTTTAAAATTAATTTTTTTAATATTTTAGATCGAATTTAAATTTATTAAAATTTAGATACGATTCGATCGGATCCAAATTCAATATCAAATCTAATATGTAAATTATAGAATAAATAGAGTGAAAATTAAAATTTTTAAATGTTTTTGTAATTTTATTATTTTCATATAGTTTTATCCAATTTAATTATAAAATTTTAAAAAATTATTTATAAATTAATAATCAAAATAAAATTATATTTATTTTTTTATTATAAATTTCACATGATTTATCATACGAATAAGATTCGATAATAATTTAGATCTAAAATTTTTAGAATAAAATTAGATTATATATAGATCTAATTCGATTCAAATGATCTAATAGGATAGATTTTTTAATTATAAATTTAATTTAATTTTTAATTAAATTAAATTTATATTTAATAATAATATCTGATTAAAAAATTGAATTAGATCAAAATTATTTATGATCTGATTTGAACCGACCTATTTGCGACCAAAGCAGGGAGGAGAAGGGTATTTCGGGAAGTCAGCTCTAATGGTGGCCAGGAGCGGCAACGACAACGATGAAGGTTCCATTTGGGAATTCTATAATTTTATCTTAACAAGGAAATTGCTATCCACACAGCGTTTCTTACGGAGTTATCCCACGGCCAGCGGTCATCGAGGCTTCTAACATAGAGAGGTCCACTTCGGCGCGGGCGTTGTGGCGGCGAGCTTGGGAAGTTTCGTGTCATGAGGAGGGAGGCGCGGTGATGGCCTTGTTATTTCTAGAGAGTGACGATAAGAGTTCACTGGATTGGAAAACCGGATGGGTTTAGTGGAGGCCTTGGTCTCTTAACTTCTCCTTTTCTCGTACGTACGTAATCTATATTTGTTTAATGTTCATTGAAAAAATTTAGAGTTGTTTAACTGTTGTCGAAAATTGAACGCGGCAGGTCTAGGGGTTCGATGGGTTTGACCTGACCGGCTCTCTCGCAAACTCTCTCTCTCCGTGTGACTTGGTTTTCATTGCACGACTGAACGAGTTCAAAACTCCAGATTCCAAACCACCCACCGGTGGTGGCTGCCGCCCAAACCCGTCCACGGGGTGCGTCTTTGGTCAGCAAGCCGTGTCGTTACAGTTTGGAAATTGGAAGTCACGCGGCACCTTCCTACCGTGTGAAACAAAATATTGTCGACACTTTCACTATTGTCGTTATAACCAAATAAGTCTATTCTTGGATTATGAGGGGTCGCTTTCTTGTTCTTCCTATACTAATCTCTCGGGAGGATTTACTTCTCCTTGCAATTTTGAATATATGCTCGTAGACCGCCGAGGAGACCGTATATCATTGTCTATTGTGCAAATTAAAAGCTACTCCATCATCAGAAGACATTCAGTTGGTTGGAATACATTGCATCAGGCTGTAAACGAAATGAGCTGAGCTGTTTACCACACCTCAGTTTTGACTCGGTAACAAACTTGATTAAGATAGTTTGATTAGGAAAAGTGATGCCATGTTCGTGAATAAAACAGAAATTCACGCAATTTGAAATCCTTCAAGATATTAAGAAAAAATTCTTAACTCGAATCAATAAAAATAATTCTAAAATTTTATTGACAAGAACTAAATAAATACATAGTGTCTCAATCCTAACAAGAATAGTTCTGTAAAGAATAAAATATTCAAAATAACATGATAATATCTAAATAAAATTAATAGTTTAATTAAAAATTAAATAAAAATTAAAAATATGAAATCGAATCAAAAATAGATTTCTGAATATAAAACAGCCCCAAAACACATTAAAATGATGGAATTTGGGTTTGAAATTAGGATGAATGGATAAACTCTATTTATGATCGTAAAGCTCAAAACGAGCTTTTCATTGATATATTATGGACCCATAATTTTTTTTGAATTAAAAATTATGACCGTTTGAAATTTAAATCTTTATTTTGATGCTTCAGCCTATTTATTTAAATTTTTACTTTTTTCTGCACTCCATTTGGTTTAAGTATTTTTCAGCTAGATATTTCATGTCAAAAGGAGTAAAACTCAAATTATATTTAAAGTTGAATACTAAATGAATGAATTAATTATTATTGCTTTGTGCTTGTGAAATAAATAGAAGATTGATTTTAATTTGATCATAAGGCATTACTGTGGTTGCATCTCTCCACTTGATAAATCAAAGGTTTTGTATTTGTGTTTCCAGTATATTCCTAATATTTTTAGCCTTTTGATAATTATGATAATATTGTGCATGTTTCATTCTTTTTGCTATCCCAAGAAAAGAAGTAAAAAATAGCTTAATCTTGGGTTGATAACAAATTGAGAATAAGGCATGCCTGATGTTTTTTTTTTTTTTTCTAAAAAAAATCTTGTGCCTTTTGAGACAAAAAAAATATATTTTCTAAAAAATATGTGCTTGCAACATTATTTCGAAGCACTTTTCAACAAGTACAGTAAGTTAAAAAGTTCTTTTGTTTCAGGATAAGAGGAGGCAGAGATGCTGCCCAACATTTATTGACAAGCAAGATCTTTACAATGGAGAAGATAAAAGGTAGAAAATTTAAGCTGCTATTGGAGGAAAACAAGACAAAAGAATGAAAAGACATAAAAAGGAAATATAGTGAAATCTCGTACATATGGTATTCAAAACTGATCCATGTGAATAAGAGCTTCCATAATTAAGAATGGTGGGCTGATTTATTGCTCAGAGAAAGGATAGAACCACTGGTAATTGCTTGACCTTGTCCCAAATTCTCCTAAACTGAGACTTATCATTACCCAAGGAAGACCCATTTGTTTTTTTTTTTTGGGGTAAAACCCAAGAAAGAATATTTATTGAAGGATTGAAGATCTTAAGAAACAATAGAAGCGATAGAAGATTACTTAGTGAATAATATCCTCGCATCGCTTTCTTTCCAACGCACCCAAGCCAAAGCCACAGCCCCAGCCAACAAAAGAATTATTGGCTGTGCAGCTTTGGTAATGTTTCTTCTCTTCCAATCAAAATAAAGGTTTTTAAATGTAGTTTGTGGACAAAATATTCTCAATAAATTGCATGTTGTCTTCCAAAACATTGAGAAAAAATAGCAAGCAAAGAATAAGTGATCCATAGTTTCTGGTTCTTGATTACAATAAGCACATCCACCAAGATTCTTTTGAAGTATTTTTCCAAGGATGTCTCTAGTTTTTAATCTTTTCTTCCAACATAACTGTTGCTACGCCTCTCTAACCGGATGATGTGGTGAGAGTAGCTGGATTGAATGGTGTTGTTTCTCACCAAGCTAGAGTTGCCGGTCTATGATCGAAGCACCGTGGACCTACAAAGAAAGTTCGAGAACATCGGAGAAGATGGTGGGGATTCTCTGGCAGGAGACATCCCGATGGTAAAGTCAATACCAATCAGAAAGGAAGAACAACAGAAAAAGATAGAGTGAGAGAGAGAGACTGGAGTCCAGAGTCCTCCCTGACTTCTGAGAGAGAGCACATCCCCTCTTCCTCCCGTCTTCTCTAGACTTCTCCCTTTTTGTTTGATGGGGTCTGCCAGATGGCTGGCATCTATTGAAATTGAGATAATGACCATCAGAGCTAGGATAGTAGGCGTCAAAGGTGATCACACAGTCTATCTCCCATGTTCAACGGAGCAATGGGTGTCAGTAAGCTGTTGCAGAGTTTGTCATCCACGTCCGAAGGGATCGTGGGTTCGTGTAGCGGGATGCCAATTCAGCAAGATCCATTCGCCATGTGCTCCTGAAAGTCTGATGGATGGCTTATAAGGAGCCTAGGAGGAAGTAGTATGGGATCGATGGAAATCCAAGACGCAGGCATCGCTGCGTTATCGATCTGATGTGGTCATTGGTTAGGTGCCAATGTCTGTGACACTATTCAGGTCATATGAGGTTGCTTAGATCACGTACTTTGAGCCGTCAGGTCATGATGCCTTGTATCTGCCACACTTTTGAAAATTGGATGCATCATCAGATGGACCAAATATGGTATAACACTTTGGTCCCCACTTCCTAGTACGAAGTATTTCGCACTGAAAAGTAGGTCTTGTTTTGGATTCTGAAGTGATGCATCGGAGTGAGCTTCAATGCAGTTGTGAGGTTCTGCTAATGCGATAGCAGTAGTGGGATACTACCTCGTATCAGTGCTGAGGTGGTGAAGATTGTACGATGACTTGGATTGGCAGTGGCTCATATAGGATTTCTGCCAAAGTGACTCCTCAGCTGGTGTCTGTGATCATTGGATGCTCGTAGGTCCGAATATAATGCAATGGTCGATGTGGCCTCTTTGGTGGCCTTTGATTATCACCTTGGTGACTACTGCAAAGTCTGTAGTAGCTAGGCCTCATCCAACATCAGGCTAGTGTCTGATGAGTCAGTCGTTATGGGAGATTGTGCTGTCAAGTTGATGATGGCAGGAGTCGAAACTACTTGGACATTCACCGATATCAAAGTGTGGCCCGTCAGGTTTGATTTCTTTATCTTTGGGCTGTGACTCCAAAGTTGGTGGATGTCCTTCCAAGTTTCAAATCATCGACAGCCTGGAGGGGCAGCCAGATGGACGTCAGTGTAGTTCTATGAAATTTTTTTCAAAATCCTGATATTTTCTTGGATCGTTAGCCTCCCCAAAGAGCTTTGGATGTGAGTCACCCTCGTAGGCTCTTCAAGGTCTATGGCATCGATCCGGTTTCAATCGGTTCAGAGACTTTTGACTTAGTCTTCAAAGGAGGCCCGAGGTTTTTCTTGGATGCATTCTCAGAACCCCAATAACTGGTGTCGCCCCGATTAGGATCTCGGAGGGATTCTGGCTGTGAATCTATTAATCGGGCTTTCTAGGCATTTATTCATCGGACGCTTTGTAAACCGACTGCTATTAATGCTGGGGGTTTCTTCGAGGGAGCACATCGGGGAGTCACCCCAGGCCTATCCCCACCTGTCGCATGGCGGATTAAGATAAATTTCGAACCATTTCAAGAGTTGTTCCTTGGTATTTGGAATGGATGAGGGTATAATTAATGGCCGTGATGTTTGGTGCTTTAGCTTGCAGTTGACCTCCGTCATCAGGCAAATCTTTTAGGCAGTTAGGTTCTCCTCAGAAATTGTGGTTTGGACTTCAACGCATATCTGACCTCCATCGTCGGATGAACTTTTTAGGTAGTTAGATTTTTCTTAAAAATCATGGTCTAAGACTTCGGTGACAAAATTTTTGAGGTAGTTTTTGAGTCAGTTTTTTAGCCTGGGCCATTTCTACCGGCCACCTTGACCGCAATCATTCACCATTGCATCACCCTCTTGAAGTCTTTATCTATGGGAAGCTTCATTTTGGGTTCGTATTCTCTCGCATCTTTGGTGCTTCACCAACCTATGCGTTGAAGTCATGATGCCTAGGCTGAGGCAGCTTCGAGAGGTTGGTATGTTGATTTAGTCATTAGCGTCTGTATGTATCTGATTACTTCTTGTCTTATCTAGAGTTGTGCCAAATATCTTTTTCCTATTCTCCTATTTTCCTTAGGAGCTAGGCCTTCATACTGATGGGATATGTACCTCGAGCATTTAATGTCGAACATTCTTCGAGGGTGGTGACTACCAAAAGGACAACTAGCGCTTTGACTTCTGATAGCATGACCTTCGAGCCTCTCCATCGACAACACACATCCTGTGGCCAGTGGAGTGGTTGGAAGTGGTAAGAGTGTGACTCATTTATAAAAGTAGTCCCTTTGCTACTTGAGGCTGAGATCATCCAGTTATCCTTTCGAGATGTCGTCCTTCTAGTGCCGAAGTGCTACTATCGCTTGCTCCTGCCTGACGTGGCCTTCTTGCGTCCCTATGAAGACAGGCCCATCTCAAAAGAGTGTGCCAGAGGCATTAGGTAACATCTTCATTTGGCATGGGAGGTATTGAAAACTTCTGTGGTCCTGCTCGTAGAGTCACAGTGGCGGTCGTTGAGACTGCTTTTGATGTTGTTCCCCGGGAGAGCCTCAGACCTTTTCAGAGGGCAGTTTGACTCTCTCAGACGGTTCAGTGTAGCTTTTTGGCCCTCCTTGGAGGTTTATCATGAAGACAAAAGCATCTCCGAGGGTCGTGAAGCCGACACCGTCGAGTCCCGCAATTTTTATCGGGCCATCCTTGTGTAGGGCTTGGATGGTGGCCATGCTTGTGGTCTTTCTTTTCTTGTTGTTATGGGCTTCATCTGGTCGAAGTTCTCTTGTAATGAAATCTTTTTCTTCAATAAAAATATTCCTTCGCTTTTTTATTTTCGTCTTGGGTGGTTATCCTGATGTTATCATAAAAGGTATTCCTTTGAGATGTCACCTAATGTCGAACCAAAGTTACATGCAGTCCCTGATCGGATCGTCCTCAGATGAGAGGTCATGTGAGGTTCTTGGCATTGCTCTGATGATGGATCTCAGTTTGTTTGAACATTATGATTGGATTTTTCGGTAGGAGGAACAACATTATTGAAGATAAAGATATAAGAAATTGCATTGCTTACTTATGATGTACTCGAAGTCTTCTGGAGTATCGGGTCTATAGAAGCTAGATATCACTAAGAGTTATTGACATGTAGGCTCTAGGTTCGTCTACTTCTATTAGCTTACACGGTACTTTCCAGTTTGAGATTTGTCCACTATGTTCGGTGGATTTAGATGCTCTAGCCCGTTCGAGTGCAGGATCTTTGGGTCGAGAGATATCAGGAGACATCGGCTTCGGTGCGAACTTTGTAGTAATCAGTTGTCTGTAGCCAAAACAATGCCATCCTGCCCCAAACTATTGCTTCAAAGATTTGCAGTTGGAGTTGAGCTCCAACTCGTCTGGTGAAGTAATTGATCGCCATGGTTGGGAGTTCCTTCATCTCGACGTTGTTGAGGATGCCCGCACTCATAGAACAGAGTTCTTCATACCTTTTCATACTGAATACCAATAATTTTGGAGCTTGTCACTCGACCTTCCACATTCTCTGCTCTGCTTGCAGCTGATAGACCCTAAGGTTGTGTTCACAATTTCGATCGTCGGATCGCCATTGGGGTTGTTGCCTCATGCTTCGACGTCGGTCTAGTGCGATCTTCCTACGAGGTTTTTGTTCCGACTCTTAAGGTATCTACAATGGGCAAGGTCTCTAGAATCACCTTCTAGCCGATGACCCTTGTGGTGTCATGGCCACGGTGGAAGCGATAGTATTTCTCTCTATCCTTCTTACACTCTCACCTTCGAGAGCCGATGTGTAGAGTCTTTGCCCCCAATCTTTGTGAGGATCGGAATGCATAGGTCAGAGAAAGGGACATGATGATGGAAGTATTGTGGAGGATTCTTTGTCCCCCACTCTTTTTGCGGTTGTCTAGGATGATTCTCTCCTCTTTATTTTGAAGCTCTGCGGTCGTCACCGTAATCGCTGCTCTTTCTCTCTTCTTCTTTCCAAAGCTAGACTTTATCCTCCTCGACCCAGACATCACTTTGCGCTCATGTTATGAGGTTGGCATTGTCCTCTGGAAAGTTCTCATTAAGGAAAAAAAACTAGGTGCTCATTCCCAAGTCCTTCGTTGTCCGCATAGTGACGAGTTCATTGGAGGCATGAACTTTTGCGGCGGTGCCGTCAAAGTGTGCTAGATATTCTTTTGAGCGACATTTCTTCTCTTTAGATGATGAAGAAGTTGCTATCGCTGTTCTTCGATTGTGGTCTCTGACTGTCGAAGCGTATTATAGGTCAATTTTCTGATTGTTCGGGGGAGTGGGGTCGACCCTTGTAAGAGGTTGGAGAATCAGGCTCCCACATTCTCTCCAAGAGTCGTCAGAAAGAAGTTACAAAAGAGGGCGTTGGGCGCCCCATGGAGTCACAGAAATCTTATGACTCTTCGGGAGAAAGCCAATGGATCTGTCTCTCCATTGTCGGTGAATTTGATCCGCCTAATATTTGGGAGGTCATTTTCATAAATCTCAAGGATATCATATGTTCGGCATGGCGTATCTTGGTAATAATGGTTTGTAGGGATAGGCTGCTTGATCTTTGGTTGTCGATTTGGGCGATTTTCGAGATCGCTTACTCGACGATACCTGTCGCTTGGTCAGTGAAAGTGGTTTGGAGGATTTAATCTTGACTTTCCTTATAAAGGACTCTTTATTACTCTTTGAACCGAGATTCATTGGTGGCTTCCATGGTGTGGTGGTGCTATTCCACCACCATCGAGAGATGGTGGGTGTCTTCTTTGCGGCTAAGAAAGTTTGTATTTCTAATTGGACTGCTGCTAGATGTTCGGGTGAGAGTTACTGTGGCAAAGGCTTGGGCTTGGCATGAGAGGCATTGAGAATCCTCCATCGCTCTAGTGAAGGAGTCGGGTTGGCGATCATGAAAGGTTCTCTCAGCGTCATGCTCGACCGAGAGGTCTTCAGTCTCTCCATGGGGCTGATCCTCCCTCGACGAGGTGGCTTCTCCAACAGCTCTAGTAGATCATCTGGGAGGCAGAGATGTCTCTGAAAAGAGCATCTGCTGTGCTAGCGAAGTGCCCTTCGAGGAGGCTATGACCTTTGCTAATACAGAGCCTTATGCGAATGTCTTCGATTACTCTGTGGCATAGCTCAAGTCTATTTCCACAGTTGGCTATCAAAGACATCGATGTAGCTCCTTTTTTGGAGCTTTTCTTTATTGTTGTTGTTATCTCTATAACGATAACTCTAATCTTGATGAGAGAACTTCTCTTATATTTTTTCTTTAAGCTCCATGCGGTCATTGTCGTGATGAATCTCTCTAGCAGGCATGGGTAGTCATCGGGTGGAGGTCAATGATGTATTCACTCGACTCGCCTATAGGTGAGGAGGGGCATTGGGCTGAAGTTGGTGACGATCTCTCTCCATCACTTTCGCAGACGAACAGGGATGTTGGGCTGAGGTCAATGATGCGCTCACTCAACTCGTCTGTAGGCGAGAAGGGGCATCAGACCGAAGTCGATGATGATCTCCCTCTATCACTTTTATGGATGTAGAGGGATATTGGGTTGAGATCGATGATACACTCACTTGACTCGTTCATAGGCAAAGAGGGGCATCGAACTGAAGTTCGTGACGATCTCCATCCATCATTTTCACGGACATAGAGGGATGTTGGACTGAGGTCGACGATGCGCTCACTCAATTCGCCCATAGGCAAAAAGGGGCATCGGACCGAAGTCGATGACTATCTCCCTTCATCACTTTCGCAGACGTTGAGGGACATTAGGCCAAAGCCAATGATGCGCTCACTCGACTTACCCATAGGCGAGGAGGGACATCGGATCGAAGTCGGTGACAATCTCCCTCTATTATTTTCACGGATATAGAGAGATGTTGGGTCGAGATAGACGATGCTCTCACTCGACTTGCTTGTAGGCATTGGGCTGAGGTCGACGATGCGCTCACTCGACTCGCCTGTAGGTGAGGAGAGGCATCGGATTGAAGCTGATGATGATCTCTCTCCTTCTGCGTTCGAGGGGATCCAGTCTCGCAGGACTGTCGGTGAGATGCGGTCGTTGGAGTATCGTCCGACGTACCATTGCATTTTCTCTGGCACTCGCTCGCTTGTGGGCCTGCACCAAGAGACTGGTGCGATCTTCTGGGTGAGCCCATTGAGGGGACAAATGAGATGTCAATACTGGAGGCTTCATCTCAAAGCCGGCACGGCTATGACATCCCAAACCGATGCATATATCATCCTGCTCGAGGTTTTCCCTTTTATGAGAGAGTGGTGGTTGGGTCTTGAGGATGGAGCCATCATTCTATCGATGGTTGACCTCTCAAAATTTATCGTTTAGACATTCGGCACCCAAGCCTTTCTCTTAAGTCCATTTTTTCATCAGAATGACGCTGGTGCTAGCTAGAGGTGGAGTCCTCCTCGAGCAGAGGCTCTGACAATCGATTTGGCTAACTGCTATCTCTTAAGGCTTGAGGATGTCTAGATAAGTAATGTGGAGTTAGCTTGGTCGGGTGGAACCATCGACGCAGAACTCAAGCCACATTCGCACGTCGATGCCCTCATTTGTGCCCGTCTGGAAACGGGCCCGGCGGCTTCGTCGGGACAGGCTCGTCCGAGGAGCGCAGGTCCTTGCGGTACCATTGCACTGTTATATAATGGCTATGGGTGCTCGAACTTACTCTGCCACGGTGCTCGACTCTGATGATCGATGGCAGATTGTTGAGGGCGATTTTTCCATCGAGAGCATCACACAGGGATGACTACTGGCGTGGCATCGCGGTCTTGGGACATGATCTTCACTATCTTTCTTCTGAAATAGGGCTAGACTATCCGGCCGTCCTTCCTCTAGTATCAATCTGTTGCTACGCCTCTCCAACCGAATGATGTGGTGAGAGTAGCTGGACCGAATGGTGTTGGCTCCCACCGAACTGGAGTTGTCGATCTATGATTGAAACACTATGGACCTGCAAGGAAAGTCCAAGAATGCTGGAGAAGATTGTGGGGGTTCTCCGATGGAGAATCCTTCGATGGTTAAGTCAGTACCGATCGTAGAGCGAGAACAGTAAAGAAAGATAGAGTGAGAGAGAGAGTAGAGTTCAAAGTCCTCCTTGTCTTATGAGGGAGAGCATGTCCCCTCCTCCTCCCGTCTTCCCCTGGCTTCCTCCCTTTTTGTCTGAGGGGATCTTCTCGATGGTTGGCGTCGTCGAAGTTGAGGTAGTGGCTGTCAGAGCCAGGATGGCAGGTGTTAGAGGCGGTCGTACAGTCTGTCACCCATGTTCGACAGAGCAGTAGGTGTCGGCAAACTGTTAGCCTATCACCCACGTCTAGAGGAATCCTTGGTCCATGCAGTGAGATGCCGATCTAGCAAGATCCATTTTCCACATGCTCCTGAAAGCGTCTAATTTGGAGGACGGCTTATAGGGAGCCCAGACCAAAATGGCTTGGGATCAGTGGAATTCCGATGATGTAGGAATCGTTGCGTTATCGATCTCGTATGGCCATCGGTTAGGTGCCAATATCTGTGATACTATTCGGATCCCATGAGGTTGCTCGGATCACGTACTTTGAACTGTCAAGTCATGATGTCATGTATTTGCCACGCCTTCGAAAATTAGATGCGTCAGATGAACCAAATATGGTATAACAATAACCATAAAAAATACTTGATTTTAAACGGCATACAGAGACTTCAAATGTTGGAGGCAAATTTTCCATCTAACTCCTCTTGAATTAAGAAAAAGATCAAAAGTGCCTTAAAAAAAATCTTTCTTTCCATTCAACTTCCAAATCAACCAATCCTTCTCCTGACTGATGCAAACCAAAAAGAGAATAGAGAGGAGCTGATGATATTAATTTTGAATTTCCCACGATTGTTGATGTGTAGGAACTCAAATTCTCTAAAATAAATTTATCGAATTAAAGAATTACGCCGCAGCTCTATTGTTCCCTCTTTTAATATTTCAGATGGAAGGGAATAAGGTTTGAAGAGGGACCTCACGGATCCAATTATCTTTCCAAAATAACATTTCTTGACCGCTTCCAACTTTGAATTGCAATCTATTCTAAAAGGCAGGCATAGAATTAATAACATCTCTCTGCAATGCCGAGTATCTTCCAAGGGGGTTTCCAACTGATTAAAAGTTTAATTTTTAAATGTTAAAAAAAAAAGTTTTTGACTTCTATATTTGTAAGCTCGTTTTATCTTTCAAAAATAATAACCTATTCATCATTTTTTTTATTTTGAAAATATAATTAAAAGTGTTTTTGGGGAGAACTTTACACAAGTCAAACATGTCCTTCGTATTCGATTCGCTTGGCTCATTTTCATTTTCATTTCCATTCTTAAGCACAGCAACACACGGAGGAGAGGCCGCGGGGGCATAATCCCCTTTTGCTAAGTATATGCATCTCAGCATTTATTAGGATTTATGCTCCAGTAGTATCATGTTGCATGCTAAAATGGCTTATCACGGTTTAGAAGATTAGGTGGCACCACGGTCCACGGGATATATTTATTATGACCTTAAAAGACCTGGTTGGATGGTAGTGTAACCGATCCTTGTACACATTCTTCCCGTATTAAATAGATTTGATGATATGAAGATTTCAAGGGATTCATTGTCCCCACTCTCTTCCAGCTCTGATACCTAACCTATCAAGGAGATCCATATTTATTGAAGTAAATACACTATTAATAGAAAGTTAATGACTAAAAGAAGCTTAACAATCAAAGGGAGATAATAATAGCCATATGATCTTTATTGAAGATTAGAAAAAGAATTACAAGGGAGAGAAAACAAGATTTTTTTAAAAAAATTATAACAATCGGGGCATGTTTCACTTGTTCTTTTTAAGAAGAGTGTCATGACTCTCACTGGTCTCCTTAAATCGGCTCTTATAAGTATTAGGATTGACTAAAATAAACTTAAGATTTTTTTGATTCAAAAATTTATTAGTTCAAGACCATCATATTAAAGTAAACTTTAGAAATTTTATCTCTTTCCTCCTTCCATCCATTCCACCCTCGTGCCGTGCCACCCCACCCCTCTTCCCCCTCCCTCGCAGTCTCCCCCCTCCTCTCCGGTGTTGATGTCACTGTCCCCCTCCTCCCAACGGCTTTCCTCCCCCTCACTAATGCTCGTGCCGCTCCCCCCCTCTTCCTATTGTCATGTTACACCCCCCTCCCAACGATCTCCTCCCCCTCCCCTGTGCCAACCCCCCTCCCCCCGTGGATCTTCCCTCCCCTCTCTGCCTCACCAGCATAGCACCACCCCCCTCTTCTTTTTTCTTCTCCACCACCATCTCCACCCACTGGTGCTCCACCATTGCACCCCTTTCCCTTACCCGCGATGCCCCCGCCACCCCCTAATGGATCCTCCGCCCTTCGTCTTGGCCTGGTGCACCTTCACCTATCGAATCCTCCACCTTTGCCTCCACCGCCACCCCTCCTAGCTTCTCCAGCAGCCAGTGGCTTCTCCACGCCACCACCCTCCCCCACCCCTCCTCTCTCCTCCTCATGGTCCAAGGGTTCTCTATGCCACCACCCCACCCCCTTCTCCCCCCCCCACACGGCTTGCCCCGCGCCACACTCCCACCCCCCTCCCCTCCCGCGCCTCCTCCGCCTTCGCTGGCATCAGCATCTTCTCTGTGCCACCACACCCCCCACCACCATCCTTTCTCGCTCCTCCTTTCGGTGGCACGAAGAAAGCATTTTGAAAAAAAAAATAAAGATATATAATAATTTTAATGTTTGAAATATTTACTGCATCAGTCATGTATATGAACCTCTCATCCAGTTAAAATCCAACGGTCCGTGTTTAATCCAACGGTCCGAAATATATAAAAAATAAAAAAATTAAAATATTTTTTGAAGCATTGGAGCAAAATCTTTTGATTCATGATCAATACGTACAAAGGCATTGATGGAAGAAAAAAAATCGTTGATGGATATTGACAAGGGGAAAAAAATCAAAAATCAATATGAAAACAAAAAATATCAAAGGTTGGAAAAGATGGCCGGCAGAACAACCCTCCTGAGTTTTTTCTCTTATTAAAACCCCGCTATCGAAAGACCGTCAAATGGCTGCCAGCAACGAATTCTGATATCATGATGGCAAAATGCGATACATGGAAAGTAGCGCATCCTATCCACGTCCCCCCTCTATCCTATTTATTATCTTAACACAAAGCTTCGATTTCTATGTCGCACTTCCTGATATATATATATATATATATATATATATATATATATATATATATATATATATACTCCCACTGCATTATTTGGTCTCTCACCTTCCACCCTCCATACCAACTCCATAAGTAGCCCTTTTCCCTCCCCTGTTCCCCCGCACACTTGCTCCTCTCTCTCTTTATAGCCTGCCCCCACACTCTTTCTCACTCCTTTGAAAAAGGATGGCCATTCTCCTCCGCATAGCTCTCGCCTCTCTGCTCGCCTTCTTGGTGCTGACGGTTGTTCGCATTCTGGAAATTTACAGTGGTGGGCCATGGTAGAGCGCCTTCTTTTGTGGCAGCAATAGCAATGCCTCTGGCACCATGGGTACCATCCACATTGCCCTTGTAACTTCCCGTTAATTAGCTCCAGTTGTTTATCGTGGCGACTTCCCTCCTGTCAGCATCCATCCGTGATTTTTTCCTTCCATCAATGCATTTATATGTGTTGGTCATTGGTTGAACTGATTCAAAAATGATATGGTGATATGGCGCAATCAATAATTTTTTATTTAGTTTATAGGAAGTGGAAGAGGGAAAAATCGGTCAATGAGAAATAGAAAAAAAATTTTTATTTGGTTGAAGTTTTCGAGAAAAAAAAAATTCTAAGATATATAATTCTCATATTTTATTAGAAAGAAAAATCTATATAGGATGGTGACTTCAAAATTCCCATGAGATGAGAATTTAAGGCCCTCTTTTTTTTTTTAAATATTATTTTAAGTCATCAAAAAATCTATGGACACTCGACTTTTACAGCAATTTTCAGGTTTTAAACATATTGCCTTAGCCATCTCGGCTATTGGCAATGTTACAGCTCTTCTAATGTTCATGATAACTATGGACACTCAAAATTCTCTATCATAATCTATGGCTAAAAATATCTTTAATCACTATAATTTTTTATATACAAATAATAATAATAATAATATATAGAATAAGATAATATTTTTTATATTAAAAATATAATAAATATTTTATATAATTTTTTCAGGATCTTCAACTAAGCATAAGCCACTCTACAATAAGTTTTTTTTATAATCAACTAAATATGTTATAATCATTTTTTCAGACATTATATTTCTAGAAATCGATTTTTTTGAAAATAACATTTCATGAAAAAAAATTCTTCTCACTCACGAATCAAATGATTCTTTAGATAAATTACAGTCAAATAGTTGTGTACCCTTTTTTTTATATAGAATTCATCCTCTCTCTCCTCCAACAAAAGATGGTGGACAGGTGCTGATAGTGCATATATTATTACTTCCCCCATCACGTGTTGAGTAAAACAAGACTGATCATCCACCAACTATATATTTTGTTCTAATCCTTACTAAGATAGGTTGGCTTCTTGAAACTTAGGTATGTTTGGTTGGGGAATCGGAATGGAAACGATTGACTCATTCTAGCTATTTGGTTGGAGATGAGAGAGGGCGTGTCATTCCCCTTTTGATTCTACAAAAAAATAAAAATGTCTCAAGTTCTCAAAATCTAATCCTTATTTTTTTATAATATTTAAATTTTATTTTGATTCTGATTTCAATCATGAACTAAATGCATCAGAAAATATCATTATTTCAATTTTTATTTCAATCCATTTTGATTTCGTTTTCCATTCCGACCCCACCCCTCCCCCCCCCTCCTCCCTGTTTTTTTTAGTAACACGTCACCGTTTAATCATTGCAATGAGGTTCAACAAAGGCAAAATGCTTCAGCTATGCATGACTTGAGACCACAAGTAACCAGTGATTATTTTAGCAACTGAAACAGATGATGCTAGCTTTAAATAAGTTGGTGAAGCAAATCATTGATGCTAAGGAGATACATAATGCTGCTTAAGGAGAGAGAGCACATGAAGATACCATGCACACAACAAATGATCCAAGCAAGTCTGAATTCAGGGGAAAGATGTGGATTAAAAGACAGAGAAGATCGAAACAATTGACGCCATGTAAAGAGAAAATGCTACGCCCATGACATGAAGGTCGAAACTGAAAGTGGATGGCTAGCTAGAGTGACAGTACATCGAAATATAAAAAATAAGGGGCAAAAAAGGAAAAGAAAGGGGTAAAGAGAAGTCAGAAGTGGTTCACAATGCCAAGGAAAAAAAACCGAGATCAAGGAAGTGTAGATCAAAGGTAGAGAATGAGGGATAAGGGAATGAAACCCTGAAAAAGAAGTGGTTAAGTCAAGAAATCAATGACTACTAGGTGTGTGCTGTAGACAATGATCATAAAAATGGCCAATAATAGATTTTTTCATGAGTGCATTGAAGAAACCCAACAAAATTCTCAAGTCCAAAAATTTATACCTCTGTGTCAACCTGTGACCCATAATGCTTAAAAAGACATTTCAAGCTAGGAGGCAGAATCAAGAGGAAGGTTTATATCTAGCGGCCAAAAATGCACACAACAGATTAGGGGACTGACCAAGAAAACTCAGAAATTGGATGAAGGAATTTGGACAAAGTAACGAGTATCTACAAATCAAAATATACCGCATCTTATTGAACAGGATAGTATGAAGCATACCATACCATATTGATTCTATACCGATATGTGGAATGGGGGCATACCAATATTTGGGATACTAAACCGATCTCATACTAACATAGTGATAGATTAGCTACAGACTTGGTATCAAGATGGCGAACCTTGCTACAAATTATTAGAGATATAGATAATGACTTACTTGAGACAAATATTAGCAGATTAATTCCAAAAGCTAGTCAAGGTACGAATGCTATTAAATGAATATGACTAGGCTTAAAACTTAGAAGTGATTGACTTGGGCTATATGATCCCAAGAAGTTAACAGATAACATCTAGCTTTTGAAAGCCTATAATTACACAACAAGTGGGCTCTGTCATTTCCATGAAAATGAGACACAATGCTCTCTAGCTTAGGAAACATTGAACTCTAACATTATATGCTTCTATAAAGAGTAATTAATTATGCATAGGCAGTTTAAACCAAAAACCATTTATGAAATAATTATGCCAAAACAAGAGAGTAAACTGAGCTGCCCATAAATCTTTATCTAAGGACCTCGATGATTTAAAATACGGCAGTAGGTATTAAGAAATCTATTATTACTTTTAATTACATAAAGTGAAATTGCGCCTTAATCAATGATGACAAAACCAAAAATGAGGCACTCACAGTGAAGAGAATGAAGAAAATACATAGTTCGATTGACCCAATTCAACAGGTTCTTACTTGTCGGTAAGTACTTCGTCAAGGGAAGTTCCAGTAGAGGCATACAATTTGACTTGCATTTCCCATCTTTCCCATAAGCAAATATTTCTGAAGCACTGGAAAGATCATCTTGAAGGCAGCATCTTTTCATTGCCCAAAATCACGTTATCTTTTATAATTCTAATATTTGACGCGAATTTCATTGTAAGTGTCTCCATGTATCCTGTTTTCTAAAATCAGGTTTCACATTTTCCAACCCTTCCACAATTGCATAAGCTCGCTCTAGACTTTTTTTTTTTTTTTTTGGAGGGTGCGGGGGGTGTAAAAAAAATGGTGCATTCAATTCTAATGTGAATGCAATCAGAAAGTAAAATATCTCTACGAAGTCTCGAAATTATCCCTCCTCCTATCTAAAATGTTCCTAAAAAATGATCAGCGACATAGGCAACCACCCAGTCGGTAACCGAATTCACCTCTTAGTAAGCGCTCTAAACTTCTTTCGTAACGTAAACTCTCAAAAGCTATAAGCATATCTATGGTCACATACATCAGGCAAGCCATAATCTAGTATTTAGAATAATTTATTATCCAATCAGGCTGGAATATAATTATATGCAAATCCGAAAGCTAGAAAATCAGAAAATAAATGCATAGTGATATATAAGTTGGCTACATGACCTGCATTAGTTCCTTCTTTCCTTGCTTGCATATATATATATATATATATATATATATATATATATATATATATATATTAAGCATGCTATCCTTAAATCTGGCGTATTACCATTTCATCTTCCAATCGAGATGGCACCAACATTATGGTTCCATTTCAATCAAAATTGAACATAAATTATTTATAAATGATTGTGATGAAGGTCTTTTGAAAATTATTGTTCTTTAGCTAGCTAGTTGCTTGCCTCTTATCAAGTTTTTTTGATTAAAATGACTTGATTGAGGAGCAGAAAGAAATTCTTTCAATCTGTATAACTTGAATCTTATAAAAAAATAGAAAATAACAAATAATGAAAATAAGGTCTCGATCTTTTTTCATGCTAGTAATATAACTTATACTCTATAATTGGCTCGAATCTCATCAAGTTTGATTAATAAGGGTAGATTGGCCTTGTTGTGTATGGCATGTAAGATTTTAATGAAGCAAAAATATGGTTACAATCACTAATTGTTTAATTATTACAATTTTATTTTGTTGTATGTGTTTTGGAAATATTTGTAATATCAACCACTATTGAACAAGTTAGAACTTTGTATCCTAATAAAAATTTAATCATTACAAATTTCTTTTATTATTTTATATGCTTTGAAAATATTTATAATATTGGAGATATGATACATCTCCATGCATGGGGGTTGGCACCTAGCCGTCTCTTTTATATTTCATAGTAAAGTAAGCATAATGGCCAGCTAAAATGACATATATACTGTTATGATGGATGCATTGCATCTAACCTTCTTATGAGCAACTTCCATGGCCACTATTCAGAGTTTGTTATGAAAACTTTATTTAGTGACACAAGAATTTGATATATAAGCATAATAGATCTATATACTTTTTTTCCATCCCACTCCTTGGTAACAAACTACATTATGTCTAAGTATTGGCAATCTAAAATAGAAGTAATGGAAGAGTTATATAATATGCATATAATTCTTTGATCTAACGCTCTTATATTATCATAACACTATTTTAGAAATATTGAAACAGAATTCTCTGCGGTACTAAAAAAGTACCATAGAATGTTGTGCATGTTTTGAGACGTCCATCAAAAAATAGATGGTTATGTGATGTTTATATAAATTATTCAAATATCCTTAGGATTTATCTATTCCTATTTTTTTAATATTTTAACATGCGGCCATCCATCTTTTGATGGATATTTTCGAAATATGCATAATATTCTATGGTACTTTTTAGGTACCGCGAAGTATCCATTCTCAGAAATATTTCATAGAAGAAAAAAAAAATTTTCATAGCATACAAATCTTATAAACAAATATATGTATATTATATAATTTTTTTTGTTACCGGCCAACCTAGCTGTATGGATATTGACAATCTGAAAAGGAGCAATAGAATAGTCACATATCCCTCTAATGCAAGGCTTTTATGTTACTACAGTCATGTTTTTATGAAAAAATTACGTTGCCAATTTATAGCATTTCAGGTGCTTTCTTTCCAATAAAACTTGCAAACATGGTGAGCATATCAAGGTTTTATATAATCCATTATCTTGCTATAACATCCTATTGAAATCATTAATTGACCAATATAATAGCTACCATAGCCATTATGTATCTCAAAAACTAAAATTTTAATTTTTATTAAAATAATAATGAAATAAAAGCTAATACGAAGGTGTTATAATTAACAATAACAGGCAAAAAAAAAAAAAAAAAACCTCCACTGCCTTTTCTTTTTCTTTTATTAGGTAAAAATAATATATTTTTTAGACCATATAATCTCTTTTGTAGAAAATTTTGAGAGAAGAAATGAAATTTAAAATATTATTTTATCTATAAGTAAGTACAAGCGAAGATAACAATCCTTACTTATCTTATACTGATTTGTTCATCAAAAATAGTAAAATATAACGGCCATTGTATTTTTTTTGTTATTATTTTAATAATATAATGAGATGGGACCAAAACCATCGTAACTGTAATTTAAAATCATTGGCCACATGGAGGAGAAATAAAAAAAAAAGGACGGCCAATTTTTTAATTGGACCCACATTAATCTATGCTAGCGCCTGAATCCACTAGCTATGTGACAGTTATCCAACCCACTTTTCGAATTCTTGCCCTTTCATCAACATCAGCCATCAAATTGCCATCATACATCTCCTATTCGATCACTGTTCCAAACAGTAAACGTAAACATCTATCCTTCCATCTGAATTCCTCCCTCCTGAATATCCGATTAAGAGGACTCCAATCCTGACTCCTTGGCCCCTAGCTTCTCTCTGTTGCATCCCAACTCTCCTTGGCCAATGGAAAGCTCTCCAGGCTCACCATCGGACTCCGACAATTAGCAAAAACTAACCAAGATTACCCGGCGGTGGTCTTTGACGAAGACTAGGGTTGAATTGGGTGCTAAATGAGTTGAGGCGGAACGAGTCTGGATCCAAGTTCAAGGTGCTAACCGAGTTGGGCTCAGGTTCAGATGCTATGGAGGTAGGGAGAGGTGACTGGGCTATCTCTAAAACAGGCCAAAAGCCTAGTCCGAGATGTAGGATTGGACTCAGCCCGGGGAAGAGAGGTGGGTCGGGACTATGCGGCGGATCAAGATGCTGGCCCATGCAGTGGGTCTCCAGGCCATGAATCGATTATTTAGGAGAAGGGTGCTGCTACAGTGGCCACAATTTTTTTGGTGCCTGAAGTCTGTGTCGGTGGGAGGCAGGCTTGGCCGGCACCACCAACAGACGTCACCAATGGGGAGGGGCATTTCTGATGGCAGTAATGGATCCAGGAACAAGGTGGGGCCTGTCTCCTCTCCTCATGGGGAGGGCTCCCCACCAGCCAACAGGCGAGCAGTGAGAATCGAGGGTGAGTAGAGGGTCGGAGCAGCTGGCGAGTCGGGTCTGCCTTCCATTATCAATGATCCTTCCATAGCAGTGCTGCAGCAGGTGGATCGGAGAAAAGGCAATGATGGATAAGGGGACACTGAAGTGGGGGTGACTGTGGGTCATAAGGAGGCTGTGGGCCAGCTCAAAACGATCCTGTTGATTATGGATGCTCAGCTAGGTAGCAAGGTTGGTTATGGGGGAAGTGGAGATCGTGGAGTGATGCTGGAAGAGTCCATACTGGGTTTGCCCTCCTCTCACCACTCTCACCCATGAATATTCTTATTTGGAATATTCGTGGAGCGAGGAAGCCATCCTTTCACTCCACCTTCCAAAGACTAGTACAACAATACAATCCAAAAATTAGTGTCTTGATGGAGATTAGATTGTCAGGGCCTAGGGTGGCCCATGCTCGTCATCACTTCCCTGCCAACTGGGGGTTCTATGATGTAGAGTCCCAAGATTTGTCGGAGGGGATTATTGCTGTATGGCATATTAGGGTTGCTATTATGGATGTGTTTCACTGTTGTAATCAGCAAGTTAGTATTGTTATCATTGAAATAAATGGATTTACTTGTCTCTTGTCCAGTGTATATACTAGCACTGAGTATAGAGAAAGAAGGATTGTTTGGTATGAGGTGTCTAGCTTAATTGATCAAGTGATTCCTACAGTCATGGCTAGCGACTTTAATTGCACTATTGGTCTGGAGGATAAAAGCGGGGTAGGTCTTTTATGAATGGTGTGGGCCCTAGGGAGTTTAGGGAGTTCATCCAATCTATTGATCTTGTGGATCTTGGATTTGTGGGGCAGAGATTTATCTGGTGCACTAGCTGCCTTGACATTGCTCGGGTGTGGGAGAGGATTGACAGAGTATTTGCTATGACTGACTGAATCCACCACTATCCTATCCATCTTGTTGACTTCCTATCGGGGATTACTTCCGACCATTGTTCGTTGTTGTTGATCACCGACATCTTTACCTTTTATCGGAGCCCTTTTCGGCTCAAGAAGTTTTGATTCTTTTATCTCAGATTTTGAAAAATTGTCGGGGAGGTCTGGAGACTATCTGTATGGGTTGATACCAGGTATCATATAACAAAAAGGCTGGAGCTGATGAGGATGCATCTACTAAGGTGGAACCAGGTCGAGGTGGGTAATATATTCAAGAGACTCGAGGCTATTGAGGCCTCTTTCTCGAAGCTTCAAGAGCGGGAGGATTGTGAGGGGGGCTTGTGGAGGCTGAGTTGACTGACCTAAGGGGCTTACTATCCATCCATCATATCTTGCTATGGCAATAGGAGACCTTCTAGAGACAGAAGTCTAGGGTACAGTGGATTATGAAGGAAGATTGAAACATGACATTCTTTCACTAGTCCACCATCATCCAACGACATAGGAACCAGATTAGGGTGATTAGGGATACAGTGGGATAGTGGAGGACCTCTAAGGAGGAGATCAGACAAAAGGTTGCTCAATTCTTCAGAGCCCACTGGATGGTAATGTTGGGGGAAGCTAGATTGCCTTTCCCCCACCAGAGGCAGTGGTCCCAGTGAAGGAGAATAGGGATCTACTGGTGTATGTTTTCAGGAAGGAGGTACAGAGGGCTTTTTGGACCGTGGCTGAGGATAAAGTCCCAAACCCGGATGGTTTTCCTCCACTCTTCTTCAGAAGATATTGGCCACTCATCCAGTTCGAGGTGGTTGCCGCAGTGCCGGAGTATTTTGCTACTAGTCAAATGCCGAAGAGGTGGAAGCAGACATTCATTGCCCTGATCCTGAAGAGACAGGATACTTTAGAACCAAGCCACTTTAGGTCGATCAGCTTATGTACTATCCTCTATAAGATTGTGCTAGGCTGATGGTGTACAGGATGAAGCATATTCTTTCTCGATTGATCTATTTGGAGCAAGGGACATTCGTTGGTGGGCATAGAATCTCTGATAATGTTCTTATTGTCCAAGAGTTTATATATGATCTTTGATGAGCCACCCCCCATCGTGGTCTCATGGCGATCAAGCTTGATATAGAGCAGACTTATGCTCGAATGAGCTGAGATTTTCTTAAGAGATCTTGATGGAATTTGGCTTTCACCTTGCATGGATCGACTTGACCTTGGCCTACGTTCAGAGTCCTTTTGCTATGTTATTCAATGAGACACCTTCAGATTTTTTTACTCCATAATTGGGCTATGTCAAGATTGTCCCCTATCCCCATATCTCTTTATTATCTGTGCTGACACTCTTTCATGAGCTATTCATGCTGCAGACTGGGAGTCGGCCTTAAACCCCTACGTGCTGGCACTCGATGCCCAACCAATCTCGCACCTCTTCTTTGCAAATGATTGTCTATTAGTCGGTCGGACTTCTGATCAGAATGCGTTTGGCTTTCAGAGGATTTTGAAGGATTATTGTGCGGCATTGGGCCAAAAGGCTTTGTTTAGTCTGAGGACGTCAGCCCACCAGTGGCTTGCGATCAGAGATATTATTGGGATCAGGGAGCACAGTAGAACCTTGCAATATTTGGACATTCCTATTACTGGGTGTAGGCTGAGAAGGGTGGAGTGTGTAGATATCAAGTAGACGATCTGAGAGCGGCTAGAGGGTTGGCAAGGCCACGCACTGTTCATGACGGGGCTGGTAACCTTATGAGCTTTATTCTCAGCTCCATTCCTATTTACCTGCTTTCACACATGGTTCTCCCTAGAGCCCTAGTGGAGAGACTAGAGCAGCTTTTCGGAGCTTTCTTTGGGGATCCCGCCTAGAAGGAGGAGACGTCCATTTGCTTGCTTAGGAGATGGTGTGCTAGCCTCTGAGGGAGGGCAGCCTGAGCATCCAGTCCTTAGCTATGAGAAGGAAGGCCCTAATCGTGAGACATGCGGCATGGCTTCTACTCAGTCCGGATTCTCTATGGAGCTCGATTATGATGGCTAGGTATGGCCTGTGGCCTACTAGGGGTGAGGCCTATGTTAGGTGTACTGCTTCCTTTTTATGGCGAGAAATCTGCGCCTGCACTCCTGATGCCTTTCCCCAGATAAGATGGCTAGTGGGAGATGGACACTTTGTGGTTAACCTTCATGATGTTTGGATTGGAGATCTGCCATTCCATTAGTGGCTGACTTTTATCAATGTGGAGGTGATGAACTCCATGAGAGTTGCAAATCTCCTTCATGCTGATGGTGGTGGGTGTCATCTGGGAGTCATATCCCATTTGTTTGATGAGCGGCTGGGGGCCCGGAGTGGGTGATGTCCCTTGCAACTCCCATATTCAACATTTCGAATGTTAGAGTCAAGGGACACTCTTGCATCTAGAGAGTTGTGACAGCGGACCTCTACTAGATCTATCGGAGGGAGCCCATTAGGCATAGAGATCTTAGGTTGATCTGGAGGATAGGGGTGCACCATCGAGGGTGAGCCTATTCCTCTGGAAGGTGGCCTAGAGCCGGCTCCTGATCAGATCCCTCTTATGAGCTCGGGGTATAGATATTTAGATAGCATGCCCTTGCTGCGACTTTGAGGAGGAGACCATGGAGCATATTCTCTTTCGTGTTCGAGGGTAATAGTTGTCTAAGGTAGAGGACCCTACTCAAGCCCTTCTGCAGCTCCTGCAGTGCAGCACTGTAGATGATGTGTCTAGGGCGGCCAAAGTTCGTGTGGCCTATGTGGCCCACCATATCTGGCGGCCAGAAAAAGCCTGGTATTTGGCTTTAGGCGGTATTTAGTGAGGCTTATCTTTAAAAGAACCTTGGTTATGGTAGCGAAGATCATCGATGTAACATCCAGGCCACACTATAACAAAACAAGATATTAGCGACGAAAAAATTCATTACTAATAATCGATTTTTATCGCTAATAGTTATTAGCGATGAAAATTTTATCGCTAATATTTAGTCGTCAATAATGCCATCAGAGATCTGGAGGTCCCATCCTACTCTCATAACAACCCACCAGGTGTTTATCTTTTGGGAGCCCCCTCCTATGTTCTACTTGAAAGTCAACTTCGATGGAAGTGTTAAAGGCAGGCATAGTTTTGTGATTCATGGGTTGGACTCCAGATTTATAGCAGTTGGGGAGAATCATCTGTTGGAGCCTTTGGTCCCTGAGATGGAGCTTTGCATGGCCTGAGCGGAGATTATTTTTGTCAGGTGGATCTTGGAGGTGACTCAGATTGTTGTGGAGGAAGATACTGCCATGGTGATGACTTGGCTCTAGAGATGCACCCACAATGGAGCTACTCATCTCCTTTTGTATGATATCTCGAGGTTGCTGGGAGGGTGCACTACTCTGATAATCAGGCATATCTTTCATGAGGCAAATACGGTTGCCGACTGGGTGGCAGCTTTTGTAGCTGAGTACACTGGAGAATCTCTTTAGATTGAGATGAGGGTCATTTTCAGGCAACTCCAATATATTTTGTTTTTCGATTTCCTAATATATTCATATAAGATTTATTTGGATGAAGTGTCTTGCTAGAAAAAAAATTCCATTAAAAAACCACTCTCTCACTGCCTTGATTCCTCCCTGTCTTGGCTCGCCCATTCGCATCCTTCTACTGACAGATGGTGGTTGCATCTTTTACCCTAAAGAAAGATTCAGCTTCCTTCATATGAATCGATCGTTGGATCTTACAATGATAGCTTTGAGAATTGTGCATGCAGAGTGATTAGAGAATTCGGATTGTTTTGTGATCCATACAGTTCAAGATCCAATGGTCAATATTGTGAAAGAAGAAAAATCTATCTTTTGTACGAAGATACAATGCGAACACCCAAACCCTGTGCCGACCCCTTTGTTGGTTCGTCCTTCTCATTTATTTTTCAATTCAAAGTTAATTCATACCTCCTGAGCTTCCCCTCCAATTTTAAAAAGAAAACCAAGGGCTCCTCCTCCGTCTCCCTCCTCTAAGAACTCATCTATTAGTGTATATTATCTGACCTCAGCATCACCTAGACATGTGGCAGTAGATTGTTATCTGAGATAAAAATCCTTTAAGCTCCCATTGGTTCATGACCGATCTACTTCTCCAATATTTTTTGCTAATCAGCTTAGTCCAAAACTGCTACTAAGTCAGAACTTACATCGGTTTATAGCCGACCTAATTATTGATACTCAAGGCATGGTGCCTAATTCAGATGTTTACTTATGTCAGCTATCTCACATCGATCTCTTACCGATGTGCCTTTAGAAGTATGGATCGATTATCTAACAGCTATCATCCAGCTCAACTGTAACTATTTTTCAGTTGTATTCCAGCTCATTTGCCATGTGGGCAACCATCCCATGATTTCTGCATAGCTGGTCATTTTGTTATAATAACCAAATGGCCTAATAGTTCTCTAATGACCTAACAGCCTAACAGATCTCTAACAGTCTAACAGATCTCTAATGACCTAACAAACTTTCTCTAAAGCCTAAGCAAACTCTAAACTTTCTCTATAAAATAGGGATAAGGTGCTCTCTAAAAGGTAAGTCAAAACTAAGTCTGGACTCATAGAGACAAAAATCTGCTAAAATTTTTATTGAGAAATCAGAGTTCTCTCCATTTAGAGTTCATTCTACTTCTCTCCACTCACAAACTCTCACTTTTTACTTTCTATTTTTTCGTTTTTACTACTTATTCTCAAAGCTCCGTCTGACTTAAGCATCAGAGGATCCTAAACCGGAGGACATCTCACAGTTTTGAGACTTCTTTTGTAGATTTTGCTCGTGGTTCACATGGAAGCAACTCTCAGCTCTCCAGCTCGATTCAGCATCAATCTCACCTCCGGAGCCTTGCAGCAACACCATCTATGCAATCCAGTGGTGTCACTCTCTCTTCCGCTTCCCTTTTCAGTGAATCTCCTGGAGGTCGAGCACCGTCCATTCGCCACCTTGGGCTCCTCCACCGGTCGGAGGATGCTGGTGTCATCCGGTGAGGTGAGTTGAGGCCGCAGCCTTGGTGGGCCCCGCTGTTCTGTGCTACACTTCAGGATGAGGCCAGCCTGGGCGAGTCGGCGAGGAGAAGTCGAGGTTGATGGCGAAGAAGGCAAGGGTGCTGCGGAGGGAGATGCAGGTGACGGAGAGCTGGCACGATTCCATGTACCATTCTGCCATCGCCACCTAGCTCGCTTCGCTCGAAGATCATCAGCCCTCATCTGAGCTAATTCCAATCTGCTATCCCAACTCTCCCTCGGATCGTCGATTCTCTCTCTACTCATTTTTGCCACCCCTTTTTCATAAGTTTGATCACATCTAGATGAAGGAAGTTGGATCTAGGGATATACTGGGGTTTGAATCATGATCCCCCTTTTCTTTTCCTACACAGTTTTGAAACATGGTGTATTTTAGATTTTTTAGGTAGAATGTATTACGTTGTGTCCCTTTCTCCGTATAATATATAGGACAGATGAAGAAATAAAAGCTGTAGTAAATATGTTTGTAAAATTGACATGTATCTAATTGGATCCATGTTCCTGGATGATCTATGCTTCCAGATATTAAATAAGTTCACATGTCACAAGTGAGTAATGGGCCATGCCATTGCACTCAGCTTTTTTTGTGTGGTTGTCGAGAACTGAATAAAACTTCTATGTCGGCCCGATATGAAAGAAATTATGGTCAGGCCATTATCTCCTGCCACGTGTCCCCCACCCCATGGATCACAAAGTAGAAGCAGAGAAAGGAAAAAAATAGGAGGAGAGGAGGGGGGAGGGAGGGGGTTGGTGGCGTCGGAGCCGAAGGAGGGGAGGGGGGGCGGGGCCGCGGTGGGGGTAGCGTAGATGGCGGTGGGGCGGGGCTGCGGTGGGGGCGGCATGGACGGCGGGGGTCAGGATGTAGGCGGTTGGGGGTCGGGGTGCTAGCGTCGAGGCGGGGGGCTGGGGTGCAGGCACCGGCTGGGCAGGGGTGGGGGGCCGGGGTGCAGGCATCGGGATGGAGCCCCCGAAGGGGGGATTGGGCATGGAGAAGAAATTTTTTTTTTTTATTTTATGGGTGGAAGATATGCAGCAGACGATGACGGTCTGACTATAATTTTTTTCATGGTCGGACCGACTATAAAAGCTTTATCCGTCGAGAACTGGCACAAGACATAATGAATGAGTGAGCATCATGTTCACAGATTGACATGTTGAATCAAACCTTTTGTAGATATTCAATAAAATGAAGCTTTACCAAGCAGTTTCATATTAAAAAGGGAACTGAACTAATAAATGATTTGTGTTCAACTTTACCAAGCAAAGATTTAATCACTTCAATCCTGTGCTCTGATTAAAAGGATTAGCTGGGAGAGCTTTCAGAAAGCTTGAGGATAAATATGTATTTAATTCTATGGAAGTAATAACATGTGCATCTGCCATTAAAACTCATCAATGCACCAGTGAATCAGGTTATTTGTGGTACAACGGATGAAAGATAAATCACTGAGACAAGAGAGGAAATCCAGATAACAGAAGAATACTGCCGAGAGATTAACTTGTACTGATTTTCTGAACAACCGTTAGAGAAGAATTATGCTTCCTGGATCAGCAATAGGAAATTTAGTTACATTTGGGCAAAATTATCAAAGCACTTAGGCCAATTGTAATATGTATCTTCAAGACAGTTAGGCCCTCTCAATGAGAAATAAGCTATTTTTGGAGACTGTTACGGGGGTACTTTTGATGCCTTAGATTCATATTCGGGACTTAGATTTGGGAATGGCCAAGCTATACTCATGCTAAGATGAGGTATTCCGAATTATACTCGTACTGAGATGAGAAAAGGCCAAAAACAATAAATATCCCTACATGGAGAGCATATGAAGGCTAAAATCCCTCATACTCTCAGCTCCTGATTGATAGCTCATACAATTAATAGGTGGAATCCTCATATACCATGAGGTGACATTACTCACTTAATTTAAGAAGCTAAAAGATCAGGCATGATTTTCGAAGATACTCAATGAGGGCAAAGAGGATATTCAAATTCTTTAATCCCACGGAAGCAGATAAAGGCTAGAATATCTCATCCATAATAGCACGTCTAACAACCTGATAACCTCAGAACCGCACGTTCTCACAATTGTTGGGCCATATCCTTAATAAATAATTAAAGCCCTGAGGATCCAGGTAAGTAACATATCTCAGAGAACCAGTTGCTGCTTCCATTGTTCTCTGATTCCTGACTTGAGTATTGGAGGGTCCTCATCGGAGCGAAAATCTTCAGTCCAAATTTTATTTTGTAAGTCACTCCAGCACCACTGTGCAAGGCTCAATCGCGCGCCTTCTGACTTCAACCGAAATAAGCAGCAACAGATAGAGGAAGGGTAAATCTTTCTGCATCATGCCACCAAACTATCTGCCATCTCTCAAACTGCCACTGATGTCGGAGAAAATGATGCGCTAGCATTAAGCTTGGATCCAACCGAAGCAGCTCGAGCAGCTCCAG
>NC_026003.2:107558601-107680355 GCF_000442705.2 Elaeis guineensis
GGGCGGGGTGCTGACTGGGTCAAAGGCATGGGCCCCGTTCTAGAACGGACAATACTTCACGTTGGGTGGAGGAGATGGGGTGTGTACGATTGGGCAGTAGACCTCAACAATTGGCACCATCTGTGGGAACCCGTCTCCTACCTGCAGCAGTAGACTCTCTTGCTGGGGAGCTCTGTTGTGGGATGGGCATCGGGAGCATTGAGCCCGAAAGTCCCATACCGGATATAATCAAGGGACTCTACTGCTTAAGTACTACCACTCCCCCTCTCCCATGTGAGGCGCCTTTTGCGGGGCAAAACCGTGAGGGACGGGGTGCTGACTGGGTCAAAGGCCTGGGCCCTGTTCCAGAGCGGACAATACTTCACGTTGGGTGGAGGAGATGGGGTGTGTACGACTGGACAGTAGACCTCAACAATAAGTTTGGTCGCCTGTAGCAGAGTATTTTGAAAATTGAGTGGATGAGGATTATTCATCGATTTTACAGGATTTTTTATATTTTGATTTTTTTTAGACTACTCTCACATCAGGTGCGGTGTGATCATCTGCATGCATCAAAAAAAAAAAAAAAAAAAAGATAAGTTTCAATTCATGGTGGTGAAAGAGTGTAATTTGGGTAAAATTTTCTTTCATGTTGTGGGATGGGCATCTGGGGCATTGAGCCCGAAAGTCCCATACCGGATACAATCAAGGGACTCTACTGCTTAAGTACTACCACTCCCCCTCTCCCACGTGAGGCGCCTTTTGCGGGGCAAAACCGTGCGGTGCGGGGTGCTGACCGGGTCAAAGGCCCGGGCCCCGTTCCAGAGCGGACAATACCTCACGCTGGGTGGAGGAGATGGGGTCGGTACGACTGGGCAATAGACCTCAACAATTGGCGCCTTCTGTGGGAACCCGTCCCCTACCTGCAGCAGTAGACTCCCTTGCTGGGGCTCTGTTGTGGGATGGGCATCGGGGGCATTGAGCCCAAAAGTTCCATACCGGATACAATCAAGAGACTCTACTGCTTAAGTACTACCACTCCCCCTCTCTCACGTGAGGCGCCTTTTGCGGAGCAAAACCGTGCGGGGCGGGGTGCTGACCGGATCAAAGGCCCGAGCCCCGTTCTAGAGCGGACAATACCTCACGCTGGGTGGAGGAGATGGGGTCGGTACGACTGGGCAATAGACCTCAACACTTTCTAATATATGTCATCTCATATTCAAATCAGATTCATTCCATATTTCTCGTGTACTCTATTCTTTGGTGCAAATATTGTCACTATGTTAACTATCAATTAAGGGTCCGGGGCTCTTCTGAGGTGTTGGCAGCATTTTTTCCTCTTGCCACCATCTTTTGTCTGCTCTTTATTTGAAGTTAGTGAATATGAAGAGAGAGGGGAACTAACAGAAATCCCATAAACAGACCTGCTTTATCTCTCAATCTTTCTCACACGCTTAAACACATAAGAATGCTAGGAGGTAGATTGGTAGATCACCTAGACGACATCTATGATGTGCTTTTTTAATTTTGTTTATTTATTTTTTTAAAGAACTTAGGCTTTCAGTAGATGAAGTTGGTTCAGGTTTTGTGCTAAAAAATGATTACAGAAAAGGCAAAAATGTCTTTAACTAATCTATTAATGTTATTTGATAGTCTGAAAATGTATAAAGATCAAAATACCAAGCAATTTGAGGCATGCTTTGGGCTACACTTCAATTATAATATAACTTGTGTTGTCCTGATGCAAACAATTTAGGAATGATCTTCACCTAAGATACAGGGAACTGCTTTATAGTATTCTATGGCTGGAGCTTGTACCCAAGGAAGTTCAACTTACAGGCTTGTCATGAAACTAAGAAGTCCCAATGTGAAATACTCACAGAATGGGATCCAGACACTAAATATCTCTTAATCCAATCTATTGGGCCTGAACAATCTCGTATGAGGACCCATGGCAACACTAAACTCTTTATTGGCCCATCTTCATGTCGATAAGTGCTTCTATATCTTATTATCCAAATAACACTCAATTACTAGATTATGTTTGTTCTTTATAATATATCTATTGGATGATGGACTTCCAAATAAATTCAGTGTTTGACTGCGTAATTCAAAATGCCAATCACAATCACTCACAATTGCTATTGCATATTCTCAGAAGGATATCAGTCATCTGATCCATCCATCCATGGGAAAGGCTTTCTCACTTTAAAAAGTGCAAGCATGTGTCTGCATGAGAGAGCTAGGCAAGTTAATCATCGAATCTTATTGTGGGTTTTTGGTTGGATCCAATTGATTAGGTTAAAAGAATTTTATTAGAAGTGGAGCCTGTTGTGTATGAGACAGTTATGAGGCTTTGAAGTTCATTAGAAGCCCATGTTCTGGGGTTTTCTTTTGCAGATGCTTCAACAATTGTGCTAAGTTTTGTCATGTTTGAACTTGAGATGTGCACTTTTAAAAAAGTTCTGAACAATTTAATTATATCTTAAGAGTAAACCACCACTACACTGGTCAAATTTAATTTTACCGGCATTAATAGCATGCCTCAAATTAAGTGACTGCTTGTCAAATTTGATGAGGGTTGTTTTTGGGTGGTCTGTAAGTGGATTGGAAGTAATTCTAGAGGAAGTGAGTTCGTTAGGGTGAGTTCTAGTTACATGTTCGGCAGGCATGAACTTATGAAGTTACAAGAGTGGGTTGGCTAAGCATACTCAACCATGAGCAGACTTTGTGAAGGGTGGCTAAACCTTTGTTCTAGGTTCAACCATGGTCAAAATAAAGAAATATTTATATAAGATTCAAGCGTGCTCACTTTCAATGGATGAAAAATTACAAAAACATTTATACAAGCTAAAGCCACTTTTTGAAAGTGGGAGCCAAATGCATAAGTTATTTTGATCAATTTATCAAGTTGTGTTCTTGGAAGTAGACCACTTACCTGACTCATGTGACTTGGTCCCACTCTCTCTTCATACTTTATCAGACCAAAGTGAATAAGGTAGAGGTGTTTCTTTAGTAGTGGTAGTACCACTATTCATAAAATTTGTGCTTTCAATAGATGTGATGGAACAAAAAAGGGTAAATCTTGCTTCTCATTGGATATTCCAGCCTCATGGGTCCATCAGTTGTAAGGAAAATCAGCTTAGGACCAATATGAAAATCATCATATGTGGATCATTGATCGATGATTTAGTCAACATCAGAGGTTCCATCATCAATAGACATGAACCAAAATTTATGTAAAGAAAGCAAGGTGTTCTATTCTGCATCGTTACATGAAAAAGAGAAGGCATGGCACGTAGGAGTTGTCTAACCACTCAAATGGACCTGCTCACACTTTTGGCCATCTAGGGGCTATTCTCATGCACAAATGGACATGAGAATATGGGAAAATCTGCTATGTATGGTATCTAAAGATAGACACCAAAACGAGGGAAAAATGTCTCATCCATACAATCAAGAGGTGGTTGCATGGTAAAACTAGCTAGTTTAACAAAACCATAGAGGGAAAAAAGCCAACATAACAATGACATGTTTTCTCAAATAGGGCTATGAAAGGGGACTCGGCTTAAATGAAATTTCCTTCTTCGCAAGCCTTGAAGATAAATAGACACATATTTTTATCTTTTTTAAACATGATGAAGCTTTTGCAAGCAATCTAAAAGTTCACGTGTTTGTCTTCTCAAAACACCTTTAATCCAAGGCAAGGATTAAGGTATTGTATGACTTGTGAGCTTGCTGCTACCATGCTATATACCATGTTAGTTCTTGATAAACACTCGCGCCATGACCATGACGTGCCAAGCACCAGCAAGTAGCTGGTATTGTGCTAGTGCCACATGCTGCTAAGGCATTCGCGGAATATGTAGTGTGTTGTTTCATTTGTGCTGAGTGGTGGTTTATCCATGGTTCAAGGAGGCATCACTGGGAAAAATTTATGCTCCAATTGGCATGTGGGACTTGGTTAATGGTAGAGATAATCATACCGCCGAAAAAAGGATAGGGGTTTCCTAGAAGTGTCCTAGAATGGAGCAAGTAACTTTTGTTTTCCATTATAAGGAAGAAATAAGAAAGTAAAGGGGTGGAGAAAAAAGAACTCAGGCTTGGATCTTGTGCAATAATTGTATTGTTCTGTAAATGGTGCACACACATTGCATGAGGAGGTTGGCATTGCTAAGCAAAGTGGAGTTGTGCAAGCATGCTCATAGTTTGTGTTTCAGGCAATGCTTTTTAAACCCGAAGAGACACCCAAGACATATGTCATGATAATAATGTTATCTCAATTGAGTCGGACAAAAATGATGATGAAATTATGAACCCATACAGGAGAATAGAACAAAAAAACTACTCTGTTATGCATGTTTGGAGGATTCTAAATAATAATCATTAAATATCAGTAATTTGATGTAGTAGAAAGGTGAATACTACCATGATCTAGATAACTGCATTTAACAGGTATTGGGAAGCATGACAAAGGGACTTCAAGTTTACCTTATATGCTTACTATGTTGGGAAGCTTACGAAGTGACTTTTGGGAAGTGTTTTGGAGAGGATAAATGAGTATTCTCCATTAAAATAACTATTTGGCATTGCCATAGCTTTATTTTGTACATCAAATTGGAGGATTATTAGGTTGGAGTGATATCCATAACACCAGGAGAAACCTTAGGGATGATAGATTTGGAGCCCATTTCTTCTTATCTTGCTTGTGTGGTGCTAAGATATCGGTTGAGGGAGAATAAGTACTTGTGGAAGTGCAAGGCAAAATGTTTTCTCAAGTTAGTTTCTCCAATAATATTGTTGCGACTGGTGGTGCCATTTGTTTATTGTGAATCTAAATTTAACCAAGGTCTGGGAATTTGGTTTGCTGAGCTTAATATTTTGGTTTGAGTACTTTCAATGCTTTTCACAATTAATGGTTTGATTCTAAATTTCTTCCAAAATATTTCAAGAAATAGGAATAGAAAATAGAGAAAAATAAAATGAGTTGAGAGATTATACTGAATGATAATGTAAAACATATAGTTTTGTTGGAATCCTCTGTGTTATATTACTGTGTGATAGTATAAGTAGTTTGAATTCCTTCATGTCATGACAAATATTAAAAATATAAATTTGAGAGAGTAGAAAATTATTGGAAGCATGATATTTCGTACCGGCCCGAACCGGCCGATATATCCGGTACCGTACCGCACCCGTGGGGAACCAATCCGATTCAGGCCGATTTTTCAGAATACATCCCGAACTGCACCGTACCTGTCGGTTGGGTACGGTTCAAGGTCGAACCGCCCGAAATCGGATGGTTTCGGTTGGTTCGGTACGATTCGGCCCAATTTTTTCTTTTTCTTTTTTTTTTTTATAATGTTGCTAGATATGATTTTTTTGATTTTTTTATCATCGGTACGGTACGGCATCGTACTGATCAGGAACCGATACGGGTCTCGGTACCAGTTCTTGAAACCTTGATTGGAAGTAATGCAAGGTAGGGAAATAGAATTCAGCACCTTTCTAAACAACAAATATTATTAATGGAGAACATTTATGCACCAAGATTGATGGAGATCCAATATCAGAAAGCATCACGACTTGGGGATTTTTCTTAGAATTTAGTTTTACTTGTGATGATCTGTATTTTTTAAATTTTGTGTGTTTTTTGTTTGTAATAGGTCAATTAAAATCAAGGGGAAGATTTAAAGCTCTTATGTTTTGCTTTAATAACTTGATGAGCTAGTTACTGCAGCAATACCGTTCATGCGGTACTTTTTGCTAAAGTAGCCATGAACGGTAATATATTATGAGGGGTGCTTTAGGGAGTTGAAATGTCTTTATCTTTTCCTTTTGCTTTAAATATGAGAGTTGGTTATGTAGTTAAGTTTTATGCAGAATATGAATGAAAAAGAATGAAACTGCTTTTGTTTTACTCATGTGGTGCAATTCCACAATGAAGGTGTGAGCCTCTGAGGCCTTCAAACCCTAGGTGCGATTCCTAAGTTCTAGAGTGAATCCTGTATTGTTTTCCCCCCTTATTCTTGTTTAGAAATTCCATGTTTTGATTTCATTTTTGTTTTTCTTTTACATCCGATTCTGTTTTCTTTATTTCCCTTCAAATTTAAGGTAGTGTTTGGTTGCAGAATAAGAGGCTTTTTTTTGTTTTTTTTTGAGGGGGGGGCGGGGCGGGGGAGGATATCCCTTGCACTGTTGAAGGAGTAGGCCTATTTGATGGAATGTGCATGTTTTGTTGTTTGGTTGAGGAATAAGTGCAGGATAAATGTGGAGATAATAAGCGGTATCTAATTCACATTGAACTCTTATCATGAAGGCCAAGTTGCTCTATCGCTTTTTCGAGTGTTATAGAATGGATTAGGGAAAAATGGTCATTGAAGGAAATAGGGACAAGCCCATTCCATGGTGTAAGTTTGTTCCATCATTTTGGTGGAATGGACTTATACTGTATCGAGGGATATCCCCCACCATGGTATAAGCCCCAACTCTTTAGTGTTTGGCAAAAATTTTGGGGTATATCCCCCTACTTATTCCACAACCAAACACCATCTAAGTCTAGGCATGATCTTTTATGTTTGTCTTTGTTCCATTAATGATAATCTATTTACTCTTAGTTCTTCCTTGTTTCTTTCACGTCTATTTCTGCTTCCTTATTTTTCATTCTTATTGGTTTTTTTGTTTCACTAGGTCTCTTGTATTATTAAAGGAAAATCAGATTTTCTCTGAAAATTAAAGCAAACACTTGATTTTGGTTATTCAATTGCATAAACCCTTCGCAACTCAATTTAAGCCCTAGAATCCTAAAGCCTAGGTTAGATACTAGTTGTCCATTAACTATTTTCTTCAAAAAGATGACTGTGCTGGTTCAGTTTTATTGAAAACTCAGGTCTTGATGTGAAGTTCCAGCACCTTTTTTTTTTTTTCTTTTTTGAGGAATGAGTTCCAGCACCTTTAGGTTCCAGCCCTATTATAAACCCTTACACGTTCCTTTCTTCCACAGGCTGTCCTACATCAAAGATATATGCTTGCATGTCTACATGGCTTTTCACTAATGCTTAGAAGAATTTATCTCCTAATTCATGAATTTTGCTTGTTTTAAAATACCCTGTCTATAAGGTCTTGTTTTGTTTCTACAAATCCAAATTATTAGTATATAGCAAGTGTTATAAAAATTTATGTTTTCTTCTGAATTTTTTGGAACCTATTACTTCTGTTTAAACCAACTGAAATCTCATGAAATCTCATACACTTTAATCGTATTGTTAAGAAAATGCTTCTTAGAGGATTTTGAGGATTTTATCACCCAAGTTCAATTCAAAGAAATCAAGAGATAAACTTAAATCAGGCCATTAGCTTTAATTTGTTGAACTTGCTAAGATTCGGCTAAAATTGACTAAAACTGGCCAAGACTAGTTGAAACTTCAAAAGAGAGCATGTTTCCACCCAATATTGACAAAAAGCAATTTGGTCGTGCAGAAGATTTTCATTTTTGGCTAAAACTGAAAATCTCTGGATTTACCAACCTCCCCATGTTGAAATGTCCATGCTGTAGTACGTACTGTTGTAACAGAAAGATATTGACCCATGACAATGTAGACAAAAATTGTTATATAGGAAGTGTAATTGTAATTGTGCAGATGAAGAGACTACTTCCATCGTCTTATTCACTAGCATTTTTTGAAAATGCTTGCTTACTCTGATTGATGTATTGACACATGGCAATATCTATCAATGAGCCAGAGTTGTGAGTGGCTTCCTTCAAGGTCGATCTTAGTTATAGTCCGAAATGAAAGAAAACTATGAAAATTAAGAGGAAATGGAAAGCATATCAAATTATTTAGGTATGAAACCTTTGGTCATATTTCTTTGGTTCACTCTTTGGAGCTTGAGTATCTTCAGGTAAGATGATATGTGTACTCATAATGTGGAGAAAGGCATTGAAGCACCAGGGAAAGATGAAAAGTCTCTAGGATTCTGAGAGCAATATAGACTACAAAAGCAATCCGATATAAACCGTGTCAGAAACATGTGATGAATAGAAAGAGCCTCTGCAATGCAAAGGGCATCAAAAGATGAACAGGACAAAGCTATGTGAAGAGGGACTTCAGATGGATGAAAGATAGGTGGAGAAGACCTGGAAAAAAAATGCTGCAGTATTTTTGTGGCACTTTGTGAGAGACCAGAGCTTAATGTGCTCTGAAGTTGAGGTTATCCTTTGTTATGTGTAGAGGAGCAAGGGAAGTGAGAACTTTGTCTCTGCTCTGGAGTTCCTCCATTAATGTGAAGACCAAACCTGTTGATGGATTCTGTCAAGACACGTGTAGATTTCAACCCTTTATATGATATCATGCTGACTAATGGAAGATTTTCTCGACTTGAAAGATCTTACAGTGTTCTAAGTTGGACTATTTAGCACCATCCATGATCCATGGAGAAAAAAGCTCCTTATCTGTAGAGTAATTGTATCAAAACGAGTCCTTAATTGGTGACATATCTGAGCTCTTTGTGTGAAGCTTGCAGGGATCCTTAACCACCGGCACCTAGTTATCGACTACATTTTAAGATCAGATAGTTCACTTTTTCAAGAGTAAGAGACAGTAGTGAAATGACCAAAAATCCTCATTTGAAAGTGGGCCAGACCTCCTATGTTCTGGGAATAATAGCAACTTCATAAATCACTACTGAGTGTTGAAAGGGAGACATGGCCATTTAAAATGACTTAAAGCACTCATACTCAGACTTTATTTAAGTAAGGTCATCTGGGTCATTAAACTATTCACTGGTTGTAACTGGATGATTCAGAGAAGTGATTCCAGTCATTAAGGTGAATAACATACTACCTTGGAAGGCAAGGTGGCCTCGTCATGTTAATTGAGGTGTCTTGCTGTCAATCAGTGAGGCTGTTGCTTCGGTGTTCTTTATTTGGAATCCTGTACCATTTTTGAATTGGTTCTAATTGGTTGCTCCAATTGTTTTGGAGCCAAGATGCATGGTTTGGATTTCCCCTCAATCATACAAATGATACACATGTACGGTTCGTGAAAAATAATGTGTAGGATAAAAAATGTAACATTGTCTGAGCATGTGTGTCGATCATAAGTAAATTGGGATATCATTGTTTATATTTGTATCTGTGTGTGTTAAGGATACGAACTGTTGGATGCAAAACATAAGGATGTGAAATTATGTACAGTAACTAGCAATAGACATTACTGGAACCAGTGCAAACCATATACTTTTGTTTCTGATAAAACTAGTTGAAACAAGTTAAACAACGCAGGTGAATCTCTGTTTTGGATCCCCATTTTGTTGAGCAAATCATAAAAACTGAAATATCTTGAGCAGATGCTTTGTCCTGGATTAGTTTGCAGACCGTATTTGCATTAAATCCATTATAGGAAGAGTCATAGAGTTAATGATTTTATTGCTCAGGTACCTAGCCATGCAGAAATGAGTGGCTCTGTTTTATGGTGGATTTAATGCCACTGATGTCTATCTTCAACCATTGGCTTCTCTAACTGTGATCATCCTATGGACTGAATGTTTGGGACTGTACATTTTCAGGTTGTGCGTACGAAATATTTCGATATGCCACCACTGACGGTTGAAGAGGCAAAGGAGCAGTTGGAGAATGTTGATCATGATTTCTATGGTTTCAGAAATGAAGAAACTGGTAAAAGATCATGTACAGCTTTTGCTTGAGCTAGGTTCTAAATTTGCTTGTGTGGCTAATTCAGGGAAGTGTGTTTTCTCTAGGTGAGGTAAATATTTTGTACAAGAGAAAAGAGGGGGGATATGGATTGATAATTCCCAAAAATGGTGATGAAGTGCAGAGGCCTGATACAGAGGCAGTGGGGGCTGCAGAAGACCCCTCTGTTGCAAAGCGGTTAAGTGGTTAATGCTGCAAAATGTCCTGTAAAATAGCATGTCCCGCCGCATTCCTCAGCTATTTCACCATGGAGTTATTACAGCCGCTAATTTGTGTCAATCCGGACATGCGAACCTCTTCTTGGATTCTACTCTGGAAGTCGAGTTTTGGGGCTGTTAATCTTGTATGAGCTTGAACTACTTGTCCCAGTGTCGTCATACTGCAGACAGGCAACTGGAACCATAACCTTAATTACAATTGTATCATGCATATTTTATAACTGACTCTGACAAGATTGTTTATTTGTTTTGATTCTCTCACAAGCAATTTCAATTTAAAAATGAGCAGTGCTTAAATGGCTGGTTGGCTAATTCATTTAGAGATCGAGGGTTTGGAATTCTGTTTGGGAGCTGTTGGAGTTCTGAGAAGCTTGCAATTTACTGGTGTATTCTTGTTCAACTTCGGTAGGGCATTGCCTCTGCTTTGTAAAGAAAAGTTGAGGATGTATTTATAGATCAACAAAAACATCGCGACAAGGCTGAGAAAATTGTCCTTCTTATGCTTGCGGTTGGCTCATGCATTCCAACTAAGCCATCTGTTCCATTTCTGCTCCCTTCCATGTTACCTCGCGACTACTTTGACATCCATTTTACTCAAGAAGCCAGCCAAGCTGAAGGAAGATCACCAAGAAGCAGCCAAATCTTCTTTTCCACTTTCCACCCCACCAATTTCCAATCCACTCCATCAATACTAGGTATCCATTCCATTATTTTGAGCAGTCCATGGTACAATTAAGTTTACTATATTTGAGACTTATAGATAGATAAACCGCTTCCATTTGACAACTAGTGGTCTTAACTAGGGAAAATGGATTTTTAGATTTTCAGACTACGTATCCATATATCAAGCAAAATATTTAACGTGATATATATATATATATATATAGCTAGAGCACCCCCTTGTATCAGCCATAGATATCCGGATTAGAAAACCGGGGCGTCGGAATAGCCAGCACTGGCTTCTCCTTGGTCATGGTGACCCCCGGCCTCTCGCAGAGATCCAACTCCACGCCCTCCGGCACCCTCCACTCGAAGGCGTGCAGCAGCGTCGCCACCAGCAGAGGCAGCATCCTCTCCACCAGCGCCAGCCCCGCGCAGCGCCTCCGGCCCGCCCCGAAGGGAAAGTACCGGAACTCGGCGCCGCCGCCGCCGCCGCCGCCTTCGTTTAAGAACCTCTCTGGCCGGAACTCGGCAGAGGAGTCCCAGAGCCACGGGTCGGTGTGGATGGCCCAGACGTTGGTCACCACGCGGGCCCCGGCGGGGATGAGGTACCCACCGCCAAGGACGCAGGGCTCGGAGGGGACGCGGGGGACCAGCAGCGGTACCACCGGGTGGAGCCGCAGCGCCTCTTTGATCACTGCCCGTAGATACTTGAGCCTGGGGACGTGGGACTCCTCGACGGCCGCGTCAGGTCCGCCGACCACGGCAGCGAGCTCCTGCCGGGCTCTCCGGTTGATGTCGGGGTGGTGCATCAGCTCGGCCATGACCCACTCCACTGTAGTGGAGGTAGTGTTCGTGCCTCCGACCAAGAGGTCCTGCTCAACATGATTTTTTTTGTTAGTTTTTTTTTTTAAATATATATTTGGTCATTCTCTCTCTCTCTCTCTCTCTCTCTCTCTCTCTATATATATATATATGCGCGCGCATACATAATATTTATTTAACTATCTGTATCTATCTACCTATATAGAGAAATAGAGTAGGCTCATGTCGACTGAATTTATCTTTAATAGCTATTTCCATCTATTTGGATTTGAAAAAATATAAAAAAGTCAGATGATTAATGTGAATGAGATAAAAATGCACATATCATTAGTACGGATGGATGAAAGCCTAAGCACACGAAAAGTTGAGATTCAAGTTTGTCTTTATTTTAAAATATTTTTATTTATTCTACAAAATTTATATTTATTTTAAAATATTTTTATTTATTGTAGATCTATTTGTATTTATTTTTAAAAAATTTATATTTATTTTATTCAGAGTTTATATTTTTATTGTATTATAGTTGTTTATTATGGGGAGATAGAAAATTGCCTTCGCCATTTATATGGATGAAACATGTCATTTTCCACCTTCTTGCAATAACCAATATAAACGCAAAACTTACTGGAATAACACAAACGAGTCTAAAATAGATTGGAATACTCTAGAATAAATATAATTTTATAGAATAAATAGAAATACTATATAATAAATACAAACTCGAGTTTCATCCACATTAATGGCATGTTTACTTTTTTTTTTTAATAATTTCAAACCCAAACCAATTATAGAAAAGCACCTTTAATTTTTATTTTTTCGCTAAGGTTGAAATCACATCGAATACAGATCAAATATTGGTTATCCATATTTATATTTGTATGGTTTGATGAATACAAATAAGTATATGGATGTTAATCGAATGTAAAAATTTATATCCATATTGGTTTTAAATAGATATAAATATAAATCGAATATCAAAAGTATGAATATAAATATGAATATAAGACGGATAATTAAATTTTATAATCATATAATCAAAGATATTGCCAAGTGGATAATAAATCAAGTTGAAAGAATACTAATATGATTATTTTTTCTATAAAAATTTATGAGTGCTATATAAAATTAAATAGAATTACAAAAGAAATTGAATATTCAAATACAAATAAGATAGTTGGCCATTTATACCCATATCTATTTTTCTTTAAAGGATATGGAATAGATACTGTTATGGGGGAGGGCATTTTTAGTCTCACATCAGTTGTGAGTTAAGAAGAAGTATGGCTTATATGGATTGAAATATTCTCTCTTACGTAAGGTGCTTTTTAAAAGATAAAACCGTGAGGCTCCAAATGGTCATAGGCCTACTGAAGCCCAAAGATGGTCAGAGCCAAAGCAGACAATACCTTATGTATGCGGACGCGGAGGCATAAGCCAACCATCCGAGCTATTCGAGAGAATGCCTCCTGTCTACACATACTCTCTTTTGACTGGGGGGTTATATATGTTGTGGGGGGAAGGGCATTTTTAGTCCCACATCGGTTGTGAGTCAAGAGGGAGTATGATTTATATGAATTGAAACTTTTTCTCTTACGTGAAGCATTTTTTAAGGCCAACAATCCGAGCTATTCGACAACTTGACCCATGACCGCAACAAATATAAATACTAGTTGGATGCTCAATTTTTTATCTATATCCAGATAGACTCAGGTACGAAAATGGATCCGCAAGGATATCATTCAATCCACTTTCATTCCTATTTGCTATGTGGAGATCTGTGTGAATTCAATGATGGGAGCCCTAACAGGATTTGGAGCTAAATCTGATCGATCTGAGCCTACTCTCCACACACACACATATATATATATATATGTGGATTCAATAGTGGGAGCCCTAACGGGATTTGGAGTTAATCTGATCGATTTGAACCTAGTCTCCACACACACACACATGTATGTGGATTTAATGGTGAGAGCCATAACGAGATTTGGAGCTAAATCTAATCGATCTGAGCCTAGTCTCCACACACACATATATTGTTTAAGCTATCCAATTTTGACTACTTGATGTATAAGTTAGGGTTCTCTAAATTACATGATTTTTGATATATAAGTGGTTTAGAAATAATAGATTACATTCAACAAATCGAATTATCAATGTAGGACCTCCATTATATTTGACCATATCTAAATGAAGCTCTATTCGAGTATAGCCAAATCTAACTCTCTCTCTCTCTCTCTCTCTCTCTCTATATATATATATATATATATAAAGCCACATATATTTTGTATATGGTAACTATATGGACAGACGAGAGAGTATATATAAAATAAACATAAAAAAATAAATAAAAATTTCAATCAACAAAATCTGAATCTATATAGAGAGAGAGGGAGAGAGAGAGAGGAATACTCCAACTCAACAACCATTCTACGAAACAATTGAACACAAGCGACAACTTTCCACGATGGACACATAAAAGAGCTATATCTGGGGGCTCCATATGTGAGGGGGAGTTCTGGATTCATTTCTTGGTTGTGTTATTTGTGACTTGGATAACTTGAATACATGACGCTTTCACCATTCTTTTTCAAAAACATGAAAGTCTAAATAGGATCAGCAGATAAGTTTGCACACATCAACAACTAGAAAAGCATCTAGGGTAAGCTAGGCTAACTGAAATGTGGTCCTTGGGTTTGCGGATATTGCGACTTGACCTGCTTTCCAAATCACCAATAAGTGCCATGATGAGATGTGCCTACGTGCCGCTATGTAGTTCACTACATTTTTCCTGGGTTTAGGTAATATCGATTAATGATTGACATTTCCATGGACAGAGGAAGGCTGAATAAAATGGTCGTAGGAAAGGGACTGTGCTGAATATCTCTAAGGAAGGAGGAAGTCATACAATGGGTAATATATTTGACACTTTTCAAATACGTCCTACTTCCCTCTGGTCGGTGTGATAACATAGAATTGAGCTCATTGATAGCTGACAGAGCAGTGGTTCATGTCCCACTAGATGCGTGCCTCAATACGGGGTACGTGCGCAACATAAAAAACTTTCAGGTTCTCATATGCTGTATTGCATAAAATACCCTAGGTATCCAACTATGCCTCTACTTGCAGTATATCACCTTCGTATTCCTCTTATTAGCCTAATCTACGGGTCACTCTTTTGCACAAAAATGCCTTTTTCCTAACATGGACACAAAGGAGAAAAGTAGAAAAATTAAGTTCTTTCCTATTACCAAAAAGCAATCTTATGTAAGGCAAATTTTAGTGAAAAATGAAGCAAACAATTGGCAGATGTTTCAAGAAGCCATCTACATGCAATCCTTAATCTATCACCCAAACCTGCCATCGTCCGCCTAACTTTGGACTGATGTCAAATCCATTCATTAGCAGGTTGGGGTGGATTGGAGTGAAAATGGATGAATAGACTGAAAATTTTATTGGATTTGTGAATTGGGCTAATACAATCAAATAGATAATAAGATTACAGGCTTGAGCTAGATCTGTACAAAAGTATCCAAGAATGATTTTAGAGTGGTCCAGCCGGGATTCTATAGGAAGAAAAAAAAGATCTACCACTATCTATAATTGGTTGTACTGACCCAATTCATAAATCTCATAAAATTTTCAGCCAATTGATCCAAGCAGACCCCAAGGCTGCTAAAAGTACGATCGAAGAAGCCGAGTGCATGTGGCCCGAACATTAATAGAACGTCGCTGGAAAGTCTCTTTGAAATGCTTGTATGGTTCAAAACACATACAGCCTAAACCTAAGCATTTTAAGTGCAAAGCATCAAAACTCATCAATGGATAACGAAGCATACCGTGATCAGTCCCTTGAGGTTGGCATCCGTCAATGGCACTTCAGCATCTCCATCATTCCTAATCCTCAGTAGCATCGATAAGATATCCTTACGTTCTTCTCCCTTCTCACCACCCTCACCCACTGCACCATCCAATCTCACTCTTTCCTCGATCATGGCTTCGTAAACCCGGTCCAACCATGACACCCGCTCCTTGATCTCACGCTCTACGCCTTGCAGATCAAACCACGCCAGAAACGGAAAGAAGTCCGAAATATTACGTCTCCCCATGAGCTCCACAGTCTCCACCACCGCTCGGCGGAACTCGGTGCCCATGGTTTCCCACTCGAGCTCCCCACCACAAAGCATGCTTGTCAGCAAATTAAGAGTGGTGGCAAATGCTACCTCTCCCACATTAATGGCTGTGCCATTCTTCGTGTACAGGTTGCGTACCATTCGACGAATCTCCAGTCGCCTTAGGCTATAACGTGCATCGAGGATCCTGCTATTGAGAAGCTCGTTGACGAATACTCGACGAAGCATGCGCCAAGTTGGACCGTAGGGGCATCTCACCAAGTTCGAACCATTGTATGATATGACTCTTGCTGCAATGGGCTGGTCGTGGTTGGAGAAGATGATGTCGTTCTCCCTGTAGACCTCCTTGGCTATGGATGGTGAGCTCACGACAACAAACAGTTTGTTGCCTAAGTGAAGCTTAAAGATGGGTCCATAAGTCCGAGCATACTGCGAGAAGCATTGATGCAGGTTAGGACCGAGGAATGGAAGGTTCCCAACAAAAGGGAGACCTCGAGGGCCTGGTGGCAGAGGGTAGGTTCCCTTCCAAGTTTTGTGTCTCAGTGTATATAACCACAGGATTAGAAGTAGTGGTATGGAAAGCGTGAGAGCTACTCTTGCGAGCTCATCTCTACTGTTGGTTCCATCCCACCACCATCTCCATCCTCCATGGATTGCACCAACTAGTTTGGCAAAAGGAACTCGAGTCATAGCTGTGAGGTATTAGTTTCAGCCTTTGAGGCGAGGTATGATCAGGGACTGACATGTTAAGATAAGAGGGGGCATCTATTTGTAGAGGCGCAGCGAGTCACTTTACTAGATTCTGTGCGTCTAAGGACCAGTGTCTAAGAGATTCCGAAGAGGATGATCCGTCTCTGATGTTTATGCCTCTTTCTTTTTAGCTAATATTTAACAGAGAAGTCCTTTTGAGGTAGGATCCTCCTTTTTTTTTTTGTGGCTCCTCTATTTTTACTTATATATTTCTGTTTCTTTTGGTTTTCCGACTGCACTTTTGTAGAGGTCCGCATGCGACTAACTGTATTGGACGCGTGAATATGAGAAAGCATGATCGGAGGTTGTTAAATGAGATAAGGGGCATTCATGACTGGGATCTGTTATCTGATATGCCCTCATTTTCTCTTCATATATGTATATATATTATATATGTATATGTATATATATGTATATATATATATATGTATGTATGTATATATGTATGTATATATGTATATATATTTATGTGTGTGTGTGTGTGTGTGTGTGTGTATGTATGTATGTATGTATGTATGTATGTATATATGTATGCATGTATATATGTATGTATGTATATATGTATGTAAGTATGTGTGTGCGTGTGTGTGTGTGTGTGTGTGTTTGTATGATAGGAAGGCCAACCTTATTTTCATTGATTGGTGAAATGGGGAGCATGCTGCATTAGTTCAGTTCTTTCTGTTTAGGAGAAGGAGAAATATTGTGCCAAAAAAGAGAGGGACAAATAACAGATGTTCAACTCTTCAAAGGGGATGCGTATATATTAAGTTATATAATTAATATAAAAAATATTTATCAGATCAGATAGAGATTTCAGTCATTCATGCTTCCTCACACTTGCCCAAAAAATGCTTTCGTAGCAGATATCCCAATTGACCCTGTTTCTTTTTATTTTGGGGACATGGCAATGATTTATCATTAGGCACATTTGTTTGGTACAAATTATTAGGCACACATTTACCTTTTTTTTTATAGAGGCTACTAGAGATGAGTAGGTCTATTTCCTCGCTTTCAATATGAAAAAGAAAGATATTAGAAATATAAATTCTTTTACGGTTTGTTTGGATATTCCTGCATAAATATTTTGCAAGAATCGAATCTGCCGGTCTACCCCACCGACAACTTCTAACAGCATATCCAATTCCCAATCTAGATTCTAGGGTGTGAACTTATTGGTCTTCTGAAAGAAAAATAGATTTATGAAGATTATTTTTGTCTTTTCATAGGATTTAGGCTAAAGAGATATTGGATTGATATGATTGATGCTTAAATGGGTGCCACAATCTACAAATCCAACAAGAAATTCAGTCCGGTCCTACTAGCTTACCTAACATGGCCTCAAAGTTTCAAATTTCTAACGTCAAAATAAAAATAAAAATAAAAATAATTAAAACTTTATAAGAGTTGCCATCCACCCCTCCCTCTTTCAAATTGTGATATTTAACAAGGTAGTTGAGATAGTATGGCTGACTGCAATAGTATAGGCATGGCTGACTGCGATAGTATAGCCATACAGCCATAATAACTACAGCCTGCCCATTGTGGGATTTTGACACTCCTATAAATTATGACGTCGCAGCATGCCTGATTTCATATGCAATTAAAGACAACCACATAGATTAGATTGCCAGCACTGTTGGCTGGCGACACTAAGCATGGTGTGAAGCAGAACAAGTCCACAACCTTTCAATCTAGTCACTACTAGTAGGCCCCTCTCATTCTCAGTCACCAGATCCAGCATACGGTCATTGTGTACGTACGTCATCCTTTTCCATGTGGATTACGAAAAATCTAGTCAGGGCCCTGCGGTCCTTGAACTGCACCATCAACTTAAGCTTATGGGGACCAGCACAGGGACCACGAAGTGCACGCGCAGGATTCTGTCCTACGGTGTCACCACATCATTAATTTGGTTGATGTTGCACTCCCAATGTCATATTGTACACAAGTACCCAAAAAAAAAAGGTTCTACGCCAGTTATGCTTGTGCTCATCAAGCTCTTTATAGCTTTCATAGGCTTGTGCTGTATTTCTAGGCCCTTCCCCACCCTGCTCTTGCCTGAACTGTAGCCATCCTTGCCGTCCCTAATGTATTATTTGCTGCTGTAGTTTTGGGGGAGGTTATAATTGGTTCCGGTGTGCCAGTGGGGGACAGAGCCAATAAATCCAAGAAGAAAACTGGGTTACGATCGATCGAAACTGATAGATGATGGAATCATAATTTGGGGACACGATAACCTCCCTCCTCGCATCATGTCGGCCCTGTCAGGCGAGTGACACGTACGTTCAATGGTCGGCTGTGTATCAGATCTTTCATGAGAATTATTGCTAACTGGACCATGCCTCTTTTTTTTTCTTCCCATGGACCATTTCAATGTATGAATGTATGATTACTGCCTGAGAATGATAGAAGGGATAAGTCTAAAGTGTGAGGCTGTGTCTCTTGGTGATGAAGAGTTCCCATAAGGATAATGTGTGATGAGAGATATCCAGTAGGCTTGAGAAAGTATTGAACTAAACATTTTCCATAGAGTGGGCACACCAAATGACACTATAATTCTGTGGGTCTAGAAATCCAAGAGGATGAGGAAGGTAGTCATCATTGAGGACTGTGCACGATCCGAAAAGAATCATGCTCTTTGATTGGAAGAGGCCAACCTCTAAAGGTGAAAGGTGATCGTATCATGACAGCGACCAGGAGGAAAGCATAGTGGCTGGTGATTGCTAGCGGGCCCTGGCAGAAATTAATATGAAACGTATCGGCCGTTGGCTTCATCAAATCATTGACTTCCTATCTTGCCCACGTTCATCGATCCAACAGAAAATAGTCCAGGAAAAATAGGAGTCCTGCTCTAAATGGAGTGACCAATGAACGTAAGATTATGTGAAAATTTGTTCAGCAGACATTCAGGAGCAAGCAATTTCTCTTTGAGAGGTATTATGATATAAAATCCTTGTTTTCTACGTTACTATGTGCACATTTTGTTCTTGAAAAATGCTAATGTTGCCTCTTTTCCATCCCATCTGTTCATTTAGACTTGGGACCGCTGGATTTCCAGCCCACTTTCCATTAAACCCATTAGGGCTGTCCTCTCTCTCTCTCTTTTTTTTTTTTCCTCTGGCCGCATGGCTTTAGGCATAAGACGTGACGGGAAGGAAAAAAAAAAAAAGAGGGCAGCAAAGGAGAAGCTGCAGGAAAGAGGAAAAAAAAAAGAGAGAACAATGTGTGAGTGAGAAAGAGAGTTGTGCATAGCAAGCACCAGAGATTTCCTCTATCTTTTGGCTAGTATTTTTGTATGGTTAAATTTTCTCTTCTCACTCTTATTTTCTTGAGTTTTGGGCATAAACTTGAGATTGGTACTCTGTATTTTGTTCTCTTGATTTAGTATATTTGATTTGCCCTGTGATTTTTTTTACCCTTTCTGTTGGAATGATTTTTTCACGTATATTTGATGTCTTGATCTTTTTCTATTTTTCGATTGATTAGCTAGCTTATTCCATAGTTATCATTATTATATCCTATTTGTTTTTGTGGAAATTATATGGTCTTGCACAACAATCTGGCATCAGAGCCATGTTGGTTATTTCTGAAAATCATGGAAAAGGATATTGGTTATGGTTCTATGGTCAAATTGACAATAAATAATTATTCCATCTAGAAGCCAATGATCGAAGACCTTTTGTATCGTAAAGATCTACATGAGCCAATAGAGGGTGATGAAGCCAAGCCTAGTGAGATGAGTGATAAGGATCGGGAAAAATTAAATCGAAAAACTATTAGCACCATTAAACATTGGGTTGATGTTAGTGTTTATCCCCATGTAGTGAAAGAAAAAACGGCAAAAGACTTATGGTAAAAATTAGAAGAGTCGTACGAGATAAAAACAGCTCAAAACAAGGAAGGCTTTTGTGATCAGAAAATTTGTTAATCTAAAATACAAAGATAGGAGGCTTGTTATACAGCACTTGAGTGATTTTCAGGATTTGATAAATCAATTGACAACCGTGGGATTGATTGTAGATGATGAGTTACAAGTACTGTTTCTTTTGAGCACTTTACCTGATAGTTGGGAGATCTTGGTGATTATAATTAGTAACTCGATTCTGAATGATAAATTAACTGTAAAGATGGTAAAAGATGGTGTTGGGCATAAAATAACCCCCCGGCCGAAGCATGTAAAGGACCAATCCTTTCAGGGCTCTTCCGGCTCCCGATCTTGTGAGTGGTGCCCCTCCGAACCTCCTCGATCGTCCGGACTTCTCCGACAATGAACTTCTGCATTCGTCCATCGGTGATGCGGGACAATCCTAAAGAAGAGAGAAAAAAAAATCGATCCTAATGATCAAGCTCTCTTCTGTTCATCAACAACAAATCACGTCCAGCCAAGGGCTCATTATTTCTAGGATAGACAGTATAGTTGCCTATACTCTGCTCAGGAGACATGATTGATTGATACAAGACTAAAGCGAGATCAATCTAAATGATACAGATGAATGCCATTCGAGAGATCAGTAAACAACTAGTAATAGAGAATTTCATAAACAGATAGCAGAAATTAAACATGCTCATGAGTAAATGCAAAAAAAAAATAAGAATGGAACGAGAAAAAATAAAATATTAAACCCGTGAGAAAATTCAAGAAGATGATAAGAATCCAGATCGTGGTAGTTAAGAAACTACTCTGATTAGGGCTCTTAATCTTTAACCAAATAGATCCATCGATAAAGAACTAGGTCTTTACCAACATCGGATTAAAAAAAAACAAAGATCAACTTTTAAGGAATGAAGGTCCTTGACAGCATATGATATGTAGAATAAAAAATCACTCATTCTCTCAGCACAACAGATAAAAATTCTGGAGGAGATAGATCTTCTCTTGACGGAATAGGCTTGCGTGGGTAGATGGTGGAGTCGATCAGAGTCGCAGGAACACTGAATCTTAAGTAGAAGGAATAGGATAGAAAGTGGGCCTCACACCCTCTCCTTGTGGGGCGATTTTGGGTCTCACACCCTCTTTCTCTCGGAGCGATTGACACAAGTATTTGTGGAGTTTGTAAAATCATTCATTATTTTCTTTCATGGAAAATACAAAGATTTATATAGGACTCTAAGGGTCCTGTTTGTTTAGGAATCTCTTATCTTTACAAGGAAGAAATCAACCCTCCACAAAAAAGTAAAGCATTATAATCTACCATAGGAAAGAAATCAGCCTTCAACAAAATAAGTAAGTAGCTAAAAACTTTTAAGAAATTCTAAGGAAGAAATGAAACTCCATGTGGGTGCTTGATGCTTGACACAACTTGGCATGAGCACGGCACATGCTGGCATGCATATTTCTTCTCTTGGCATGTGGAGAGTGGTGGCTCCAAAGGTGACGTGGACAAATCCAAGTATGGCCCTATGGACCCAAAGCCAAATGCATTAAAAATTTATTGACTGAAAATAAATAACTGAAGTAGAATCAATTTAATGAGGCTTCTTCGATCCAAATCGAACTTAAATCATGTTATCGATTTTTGATGGCTCTGATGTCCGCACCAATTCTCCCGAGGTGGGAAAAACTCGACCCTATCGAGTGTGGGTCGATTCCACTCTGGTGACGCTCAAGTAGAGCGGGATCAATGCATTGCAGCTCTTCTCGAGTGATCCAGGTATCTTCAAACTCCGATCGACCTCGCCATATGACCAGATATCGCTGATAGCCTCGACTCCGGGTGGAAAGGATCTGCTCATCTAAAATTCTCTCAATCTGATCGTGTTTTGCTGATATTTTGGCTGGTGGACACTTAGGGATAGGTTCGCTCTCAAAGGTTGGTTCAGGCTCAAATGGCTCACTAGGTATCCAAGTTAGTTTCTTATAGGCGACAAGATCTGTAATGTTAAAAGTAGAGCTAATTTCAAAATCAGAAGGTAGGTCCACAACATACGCATTTGATCCGATTTTCTTTATGATCTTAAACGGACCTGCTCCTCGGGCATGTAACTTCTTCACGGTTCTGAGGAAAAACCATTCAGGCCTCAATCGAACTATCACATAGTCTCCCTCTGCAAACTCTTGAATACGTCGATGAGAATCTGCATTCTGTTTATAAACTTTATTACTCATACTAATTTTTTTACTAATCTCTTTATGCAGACTCTTGATATGCTGTGCAAATGACTCTACATATTCGAAAATCCTAGCATGCATGGGTAGTGGGATGAGGTCTATTGATTTTCTATGTTGATATCCATGAACTACTTCAAAAGGACTCATACCAATGGACCTATTAACAGAGCTATTATATGCAAATTCGGCTCGGGGCAGCAAAAGATTTCAGTTACCCATATGTTTCCCAATCAAGCAATGCAAAAGATTTTCAAGACTCCTATTAACCACTTCGGTCTGACCGTCTGTTTGCGGATGATAGGCAAAAGAAAACTTTAGTTTTGTGCCTAAAAGGTGCCATTGAATTTTTCAAAAGTAGCTCATAAATCTAACATCCCTATCAGAAACAATGATTTTAGGCAATCCATGTAGTCTAACAATCTCATCAAAGTATATCCTTGCAACTTTCGACGCATCAGACATTTGGCAACAGGGCAAGAAATGGGCCATTTTTTGAAAATCTATCTACAACCACTAGAATAAAATCATGCTTCCTAGCTGTCCTAGGTAATCCCAAAACAAAATCCATACTAACATCTTGCCAAGGACAGTCTGGTATAGGTAAGGGTGTATATAAGCCGGTGTTTTATTTTCTCTGCTTGGCCACGGCACATGTTCTACATTGGGCAACAATTCGGACGATATCTCTTTTCAAGCTTGGTCAAAAGAACTGGGCTTCTACCAACTCTATAGTTTTATTCCTACCAAAGTGTCCAACTAATCCTCCAACATGTAATTTTCAAACTAAAAATTCTCTTAAAGATATACGGGGGATACACAGCCTAGTTTCTCTAAAAAGGTAACCATCCTGAAGGGTATATTCACTACGTTTTCTAAATGGCCCCTTACGTAAAGCGGTAAGTATGTCACCAAAATCTGAACACTCATAATTTTTTTTAACCTTATCAAAACCAACAACTTCTATACTAACGGTGGACAGCAAAGTATGACGACAACTCAGGGCATCAGCAGCACGCTTCTCTACACCTACACGATGTTTCAAAATAAAAGTATAGGCTTGCAAAAACTCGACCCACCTACCGTGTCTATGATTCAATTTCTTTTGAGAATTCAGGAATCTAAGAGCCTCATGGTCAGAGTACAAAACAAATTCTTGCGGTAGTAGGTAATGCCTCCAATATCTTAAAGCTTGAATTACCGCATAAAACTTCTTATCATAGGTAGAATACTTGAGTTTAGAATCGTTAAGTTTCTCGCTAAAGTATGCTACCGGATGACCTTCTTGACTAAGGACACCACCAATCTCAACTCCTGACGCATCGCACGCTACTTCAAAAATCTTAGAAAAATCAGAAAGACGTAAGATTGGGGCATGAGTCATCTTGTCTTTAATGTCTAGAAAGGCTCTATTGGCTGCCCTAGTCTATTCAAAATTTTTTTTTCTAATGCAGTCAGTGATGGGAGCGACTATGGTGCTAAACCCTTTTATGAACCTACGATAAAAGATTGCTAATCCATGAAAACTCCGCACGTCATGCACACTCTTGGGCACCGGCCACTCAACTATTGCTCTAATCTTTTCAGGATCAGCAGATACACTATTGGGGGTAACAACAAAACCTAAAAAGATGATATGGTCTGTCATAAAAGCGCACTTCTTAGGATTAGCATACAAGCTTTCTGTTTTAAGAACTTGACACACTCTTTGGAGGTGATCTAAATGGTCTTCCCTAGTTTGACTATAGATCAAAATGTCATCAAAATATACGACTATAAATACTCCTATAAATGATCGTAGTACTTGGGTCATCAACCTCATGAAGGTACTAGGGGCATTAGATAATCCAAATGGCATCACCATCCACTCATATAAACTATTTTTTATTTTGAAAGCAGTTTTCCACTCATCTCCCGGTCTAATCCTTACTTGATGGTAACCACTCTTAAGATCGATCTTAGAAAAGATAGTGGATCCAGCCATCATATCTAACATGTCATCTAACCTAGGGATGGAAAAGTGGTACTTAATGGTGATCTTGTTAATGGCACGGCTATCTATGCATATCCTCCATGTACCATCCAAAATAGTAGTCCATACCTGATTCCCAATCTAGGTACTCTCTCGGATCTAGACAACCATCAAAACTTGGAGCTTCGACTTTCACATTCCTAAGAATATGCTCATCTTGATCGAACTGGTTATGGTGCGGGCATGCCCTTATAGGTCGATCAAGTTCTAGATTCCTACCTCTTTGTCCTATAGGTAGTCGGAGAGACTCAGGTTCAGGTTGTTTCTGCCTAGCTTCTTCTAATACCACTATTCTCTCATCCATGGCTTTCATAAAATTTTTTATGTCATCAAACTTTTCAGTCAGAGCATTAATGATGGCTGCTATATTGGGATCCATATTGATGTTGGGGGGGAAGGATGATGTTGGTACCAGGTACCTGATCTAGTGGTCATGCAACTCTAAGATGCAGAAATAAAGTGCAATAAAATTAAAATGCTTGAAAGTAAAGTACGAAATTTAGAGTGCGAAAATTTAACTTGCGAAAATTTAAATTACTGAATTTAAACTAAAGCTCTAATCAACCGGCTCTGATACCAAATTGATGCAGGACAACCCTAAAGAAGAGAGAAAAAAAATTGATCCTAATGATCAAGCTCTCTTCTGTTCATCAACAACAAATCACGTCCAGTCAAGGGCTCATTATTCCTAAGATAGACAGTATAGTTGCCTATACTCTGCTCAGGAGGCGTGATTGATTGATACGAGACTAAAGCGAGATCAATCTAAATGATACAGATGAATGCCATTCGAGAGATCAGGAAACAACTAGTAATAGAGAATTTCATAAACAGATAGCAGAAATTAAACATGCTCATGAGTAAATGCAAAAAAAAAATAAGAATGGAACAAGAGAAAATAAAACATTAAACCCGTGAGAAAATTCAAGAAGATGATAAGAATCCGGATCGTGGTAGTTAAGAAACTACTCTGATTAGGGCTCTTAATCTTTAACCAAACAGATCCATCGATAAAGAGCTAGGTCTTTACCAACATCGGATTAAAAAAAATCAAAGATCAACTGTTAAGGAACGAAGGTCCTTGACAGCATATGATCTGTAGAATAAGAAATCACTCCTTCTCTCAGCACGACAGATGAAAATTCTGGAGGAGACAGATCTTCTCTTGACGGAATAGGCTTGCGTGGGTAGATAGTGGAGTCGATCAGAGTTGCAGGAACACTGAATCTTAAGTAAAAAGAATAGGATAGAAAGTGGGCCTCACACCCTCCCCTTGTGGGGTGATTTTGGGTCTCACATCCTCTCCCTCTCAGAGCGATTGACACAAGTATTTGTGGAGTTTGTAAAATCATTCATTGTTTTCTTTCATGAAAGATACAAGGATTTATATAGGACTCTAAGGGTCCTGTTTGTTTAGGAATCTCTTATCTTTACAAGGAAGAAATCAATCCTCCACAAAAAAGTAAAGCATTATAATCTACCATAGGAAAGAAATCAGCCTTCAACAAAATAAGTAGCCAAGAACTCTTAAGAAATTCTAAGGAAGAAATGAAACTCCATGTGGGTGCTTGATGCTTGACACAATATGGCATGAGCATGGCACATGCTGGCATGCATATTTCTTCTCTTGGCATGTGGAGAGTGGTGGCTCCAAAGGTGACGTGGACAAATCCAAGTATGACCCTATGGACCCAAAGCCAAATGCATTAAAAATTTATTGACTGAAAATAAATAACTGAAGTAGAATCAATTAATGAGGCTTCTTCGATCCAAATCGAACTTAAATCATGTTGCCGATTTTTGATGGCTCTGCTGTCCGCACCAATCGGGCCGCCCCGAAGGCCCTCTAGGGCTCACTGTCAACCGACCTTCTACAGCAACCAACTACCCCCCCTCCGAACTTCTTTCGAACTTCGTCAGCATCCGAGCTTCCACGACAACGAGATTTCTACGGTAACCAGACTCCATCCGAGTTTCTACGACGGTCGACCACCCCCGGATCCTAATCGAGCTCCCGCGAGAGCCGAACTTCTACTACGAACGGTCAACTCCGAACTCTTACAGCGGGCTGTCTACCCCAAACATCTACTGTAAGCAAATTTCATTAGAGCCTCTACTATGAACAAAATTTTTTTGAACTTCTGTTACAGGTAGACCTTAGTCGAGCTACTCCGATTTTTCACGACAACTGGTCCTCGCCCGAACTCCTACAACAAACGGCTCCCTTTCGACCTCTCGCGAGAACCGGATCCCGTCCGAACTTCTCCAGCGGATGGATTCCGGACGAGCTTCTATGACGGACGAGCTCCAGCAGCTGGGTCCCTGCGATGGTCGATCATCCCCGATGTCTGCCGAGCCTCCCCAGTGCTATCCGAAGTCCATCTCCGACTGACCTCCTACTAGGCTCCCCGTAAAATCGGACTTCCCCAGCGGACGATCTTCGGATGAGCCTCCACATCAGATAAATCTCAGACGGACTTTTCTAGTGATCGGACTTCTCCGGACTCTGCCAACAGAAAATCTCCATCCGAGCTCCTACGGCAGGTGATCCCGGCCTAAAACGTCAGCGACCTCGGAACATCCGAGCCTCTCCCAAAACGACAATGTGAAGAGCCATTCTGCTCCATCAGGCATCCCAGCCGAGCTTCAACCGACGGATCCGAACTCTCTAACAAGCCATAATAAGGGCCACTATCTTACTCCACTCGCTGCAAACGGATCCCTTGCGACTCCACCACTCTCTGACAAGCCACGACAAGAGCCGCCACCCTGCTCCACTCTCTGCAACAGATTCCATGCAGCTCCACCACTCTCTGGCAAGTCATGACAACGGCACCACTCCACTCTCCGCAGCAAGCTCCAGGTGGCCCTGGGCGACCTCTGATGCCACTACTCTTCGTAACAAACTCCGCACGTCTCTGAACGGTCCACTTCCAGATGGTTACATACGTCGCTGTTGGTCAGTTACGCTCTCCGTCTATAAATAAGGACCCCCAAATACGTTCTTTTCTAAGCTCAAAACTCTATCTTGAAACTCTGTCAAAATTTTTGCTCGAGCACTCCATTTCTGTTGAAGCAGAGTACTGATTTGAGCGTCGGAGGATCTTGCCGGAGCACCCCCAACTTCGGTTTAGACTTTCTTTGCAAGTCCCGGCGGCGGCCGCGGTCATCCCAGCTCCAGCTTCTCCGACTTCGACGGGATTCTGCACCAACAAAATTAACGCTAGAGGAAGGACTTTCACCCGATGCCTCCCCGCAAGGCATCCACCAGGCGATCCACGACCTCTGCGGTCAGATCTCAGGCTCCGACCTCACCTCCAATTTTCTAGACTCCTTCTCCTCCTCCGACGACGGCGGTTGGCGCGGAGCAATTTGACCTGCTGGTTCAGCAGGTCAGAGGCCTCGCTGAAGTGGTGCAGGCAATGCAACAGCAACAACAGCCACAGGCATCGGTGCGGTTGTAGAGAACGTCGTCGGAATTTCAAAATCCAATGGTAGGGTGGGCCACTTGGGCCAGTCGCCCCATCTGTCCCGGAAAGACAAATCCGAGGGTGGAGAGCCCTTAGTCCGATCACGATTCTACTTCTGGAAGATCTCTACCTCCATTCTGCCCGAAGACCCTCGAGACCCGCAGTCGAGAGGACTTTCTGGATCAAAGGCTCCAGGAGATGAACCGACGGATCGAAGAACTCCACCACGCTCCCCCTACTTATGGTGAGGACATCTGTACTGACCCTCCCTTCTCTCAAATGATCATGTAGGAACCGATCCCGTAAAACTTCAAGCTCCCTCAATTCGAAAGCTACGATGGGACCTCGGACCCAGTCGACCATCTGGAGGCCTTCCGGACAATGATGCTGCTCCATGGCGTGCCAGACGCCATCCTGTGCCGAGCTTTTTCATCCACCCTGAAGGGAGCAGCAAGGAACTGGTACTCGACATTGAAGCCGGGTACCATCTTTTTCTTTGATCAGATGAGCCACCAGTTTGCAGCTCATTTTGTTAGCAGCCGACGTCCCCAGAGAGGTTCGGAATCCCTCATCAACATCAAGCAGAGGGAGGGGGAGTCCATCCAGGCTTACGTCAACCGTTTCAACGTCACCGCGTTGGAGGTCCGGAACTTGAACCAATCGGTCGCGATGGCCGCTCTGAAAGGCGGCCTTCAAAAGAACGACCTTCTGTTCTCCCTGGAAAAGAAGTACCCCAAGAATTTTTCTGATTTGCTGGCTCGGGCCAAAGGATATGACCCAGCAGAAGATGCCTTCAAGATGAAGGACGAGGAGACCGCGAGACAGCGGCAGGCGGGAGACTCGAGCAAGCCCGCAGTCGAAAAAGGGCCGAGTGAAGCTCGGCCACATTCTCGAACTCCTCCCGGACATAGGCACGTCCGGACTCCTCCCTGAGCTCGTAAACAAAGAAACACAGACCGTCGAGTTCGGTGAGGCTCTCCTCTCGAAAAATTCCACAGCTACGCCCCTTTCAACGCATCGAAAACTCAAGTGCTGATGGAGGTTAGAGAGCAGCTCCCAAGGCCGGAGAGGATGCGCTCACACCCCAAAAAGTGCAACCCAAACAAATTCTGCCTCTATCATCATGACCACGGCCACGATACTGAGGAATGTATTCAGCTCTGAGACGAGATCGAGGAGCTCATCAGACAAGGTCGGCTCGACAGATTCATTCGACGCCGACCTGAAGGAAGAGAAGATCGGCCTAGGGCCCTACCACAGTCGGAACCGCCAAGGAGGGAGGAGCAGCCAGAAGATCGGCCTCCAATTGAGATTATCAACTCCGTCTCGGGGGGACCCCAGCGGGGAGCAGACCTTCTGCGGCTATAGGGTTCAAAAAATCTATGAATGTATTACCAACAACTTTGCCCTGAATGAAAATTTTTTTCATATTTGCGCATTTTTTCTTTTGGTATGAGCTTATAACGACAGGAGATAACTCCCCCATACAAACGAAATTAAGCTCGTTAGGAACAGGAGGAGAACCTCGTCCTAACATAAGCAAAGTCGAAGGCCTGATTTCTTAAAGACCGGATGGGGGGAGAGACCCTTGCAACGGCCCTTATGTGCCTCTACAGCCTTGTTAGGAACAGGAGGAGAAACTCGTCCTAACATGAGCAAAGTTGAAGGCCCAATTTCTTAAAGATCTGATGGGGGAGAGGCCCTTATGTGCCCCCACAGTCTTGTTAGGAGCAGGAGGAGAACCTCGTCCTAACATGAGCAAAGTCAAAGGTCCAGTTTCTTAAAGACCGGATAGGGGGAGAGGCCCTTACAACGGCCCTTATGTGCCCCCACAGTCTTGTTAGGAACAGGAGGAGAACCTCGTCCTAACATGAGTAAAGTCGAAGGTCTGATTTCTTAAAGATCGGATGGGGGGAGAGGCCCTTACAACGGCCCTTATGTGCCCCCACAGCCTTGTTAGGAACAGGAGGAGAACCTCATCCTAACATGAGCAAAGTCGAAGATCCGATTTCTTAAAGACCGGATGGGGGGAGAGGCCCTTACAGTGGCCCTTATGTGCCCCCATAGCCTTGTTAGGAACAAGAAGAGAACCTCATCCTAACACGAGCTGAAACCGGCTGTCGGGAATAAGAGGAGAACCTCATCCTAACACGAGCTGAAACTGGCTGTCGGAAATAAGGGGAGGACCTCATCTCGACGCAAGCAAAGACTCGGTTGATCAACAAGGAGGAAAGCTTCCTCACTGACTCTTCTACACCCTCACGACCTCGTTAAGAGCAGAGAGAAGACCCTCACTCAAACACAGAAAAAAAGGAGAGACGAAAAGAAAAAATGACGAACTACACCGGCGATAGGTGAAAAACGAACTACATCAAATGCACAAGGAACCTCGTCTCGATGAAAGAGAAAACCCTTGTCGAAAATTTTTGATCCCTAAGGGCAAATCGACACGGTAACGACCAGGAACCTTCAAGCTACGTCGGCATCAGACAAGATGGAAGACAAAAGAAGTTCGACAAACGATGACTCAAAGCGAGAACCGATGAGGGATTACGAACTACATCGACGCCAAACAAGACAGAAGACCAATGGAGTTTGGTAAACAACCATTCAATACCAGAATGGACAAGGTAATAGACAATTTTATTTCTATTTCATTGGTGAAGTATACATTACAAAGCCTTAAAGGCCAAAAATAAAAAGATAAAGAAAAAGAGGCTCTAAAGAAGCCCAGTTTCTTACAACTCCGAGCTCTCAGTTCCGGCCCCTGTTACGAATTGTCTTAAATTTTCGACTTCCTCTTCTAGTTTCATCTTTTTCAGCAGCATATCCTGAAACATTTGGTGAAACCGTCGGTGCTCGTCCTCCGACTCTCGAAGCCTCCTCCTCAAGACCTCGGACTCCACCTCGGCGTCCTTGACTGCTTGCTGCTCGTGGACCAGCTGAACTTTCAACCGTCGTAATTCAGCTTCCTCCCGCCCAAGGGCTACAGACAGTTCCGCCATAGTCCCCCTCAAGGAGCAAAGCTCATCAGAACCTTGTGCAGGGACAAGCTGGACTCTCTCGGACAGCCGCCTTTGAAGGCGGGCAACTTCGTCAGTCGCCGTCTGGAGCCTCCTTCGGTAGTCCTCTACTTGTCTGCTCCGGCCAACTCGGTGGGCGTCGTAAGTCGCCTCGACATCTTGCAGCTATTTTTGAAGGTCGGAGAACCTCTTCGACCATCTTGGTCGCGGTCAGTCTGGACTGTGAGCCGGGACGAGCTCCCTTCCAACCGGCCGATCTTCTCCCGTGCGGCTGTCAGCTCGACTTTAAGGGAGCTGATCTTGGAGGCCTGAGTCCAAGATCGGTCGCTGGCACGTCTACGAAGTTTCTTAAGCTCCATGATGAAGTCGGCTTTTCTTTTGGTGTATTCCATGAAATTTTTCTTGTGGAGGTCTCGAAAGCGAGTAGCCTCCGCGGTGGCCTCTAAATGGCTCTCCTTCAGTCGGTGAAGTTCGTCTTTCAGCCTCTTGGATTTTCTTGTCAACTGACGAACTTTCTTTTGGAGGTCTCGTATCATCGACTTCAAGGGAATACCCTCCAACAGGGGAAGAGCTTCGACAGGATACTGTCGTTGGAGGACAAGAGCGCCACGACTCAAATTAATGCCAGAAGACAAAAAGAAGGAAAAAGATACAAAAAAAAAGAGAGGGGGGGACCCTCCGTAAAGACAAATTCGGCTTCATTGATCAAATAAATTTTAAGTACAAGAGAACGAGGAAAAAATCACCACAAAGAAAAAATACAAAACTAGAGGTTCTGGACCTCTGGGGTAGAAGTAGAGGGGGTCGGCGTCCCCGGAAGATCGTCAGCGGCGGCCATGGCAGTCGACGAGGTCCCGACTGGAAGAGGATCGGCGGTGACTTCGGATCGTCCGGCTTCATCATCGGATGCCTCGTTCAGGAAGTCAAGATCCAATTCGGGAAACCTCCCAGCCACCTTCTCTTGGCAGAGCTCAAACCCCTTGATGAAGGCGTCCTGGCCGAACTGGACCTTTAAATCCTCCATCTCGGAGTAGGCTTTGAACTCCTCCACTCCTCGAGCCCTTACCTCCGAGACCAGAGATGGAATCCACGCCTTCAGCTCGGAAGCCTGCTCCTTCAGCTCGAAAACCTGTGCCCTCAATGCAGAGACCTCGGCCTCAACCTTCCCTCTCTCCTCCTCCAAGGCGGTCCTCAGATCGGACGAGGTTTGTCCCTTCTTTTCCAGCACCTCCTAGAGGCTCAGGACCTCGACGATCTTCTCCTCAAGGCGGGCGGCCCCGGCTAGGCGACCTTCTTCTGCCCGAGCTGCCTCCCTCTTGACGATCTTTGCCGCCTCGACGTTGGCAACGAGCTGATGCCCAATCTGCAAGAAAGGTCGGGGAGTCGATATGAGGGCTGAAGAATAAGTTGAAGAAGCCGAAGGGAGAAAAAAGGTGAGTTAGCCTACTTCGAGGAAAGATCCCAGAGAGTCCCAGACCCACAGCTCGGGATCAGCGAGGATGATCCTCTCGACGACCTCGGGCAGGATGCACCCTTCAACCAGCCTCTTTATTAAGTCCCTGTTGTTGAAGGAATTTTTTTCCAGGTCTTCCTCGGAGCCGCCGACCCCCTCGGCGGCAGCCCTGCGACTGTGACTTCTCCAAACTAGGGTCTTCTTTCTCTTCCTCCCTTCGGCTCCAAGCGCCCCCTCGGGACGAACCTCCAAAATAGGACCCTCGGCCGGGGGGCTCTGTGATAGGGTTCGGGGGACTTCAAGTTCGGCATCGGAAGGGGCTTCGACGGCGACGGGCATCGGAGCAAGCGCGGCCGAGCTTGTCCCCTCTGTTCTGGCTTTCTTCACCAACCCCGAAGTTGAGGCGTCCTTTCTCTTGTGGGTCTTGAGACTTTGGGCTAACCTCCGAGCCACACTTGCATCCATGTCTGCGATAAAAGAAAATCAGCATGGCTTCGAGATGGAATAAGAAGAAGAGAAAGTACCCAAAAAAAAAAAGAAGAAGAAGAAGAAGGAGAAGAAGAAGAAGAGAAAAAAACAAATAAAAAGGGGAGAGATACCGGCAAGGTTAAGGGGGCTCAGGCCGACATTGAACAAAAGTTGTTCCCTCAGAAGTTCGGGGAGGAGGGGGGCTCGATAGGCCTCTAGCTTTTTTGAGACATCAAGGTCGTCCCTTTTCAGACTAGAGGCCCAGCGGGCGGAATCCCTCAGAGAACCCCAAGGGGGTAACCCTAGCTCTAAGGTTGGGCATTGGACGTAGAAGAACCTCTCCTTCCAGTAATGGACAGAAGAGGGGGTGCCTTTCAGCAACTCCTTTCTACCGAACTGGGGGGAGAAGTACTACCAATCCTTTACCGAGGGATGATGCTTGAAGGTGTAGAAGTTCCTAAACAAAGGAAGAGTCGGCTGAACTTCGACTAAACTACAAAGGGAAAGAAACTCTATCAAAAATCTAAAGGAGTTCGACACAACGAAAACTAGAGAAATATTCAGAAAATGAAAGAGAGCAACAACAAAGGGCGGCAGCGGGAGTCGAAGTCCAGCACGGAAGACCTCCTGGTACAGACAGAAGCGGCCGGGAGGAGGGGCGCTAGCCCGGTTAGATGGCCCGGGAAGCTCCAGCTCGTACTCCGAAGGAACTCCATACTGAATCCTTATCAGTGAGAGTTCATCCGGAGTCAAGGAGCCGGGGATGGTATCCGACGCAAAGGTCGGACAAGGTTCGGTCCTAGCTACGGGTTCGTCTACGGTACCAGTACTATGAGGAACTGGGGCTGACGAACTCGTAAAACTGCTAGAAGAGGAGATATCAAAGGATATTTTAGATCAAACGGAAGCCACAAAAATCTTGAAAAATTGAGAAAAATAGCAGACAGGCCCCCGAGAAAGCTAAATAAACAGAAAACAAAGAAGAAAGGACGAAAAAATGATAGGAAGTTTCGGAACTAACCTAGATCGACCCCGAGAGCACAGGGGGACGGCGAGGATGATGGAGGTCGACTCGGAGAACGCCTAAGGTCGGGAAGAATGCTAGAGGAAACTGGAGCTCTAGGGGAAGAGGAGGGGAACCGAGGGATTCTCTCAAGCAAAGTGAAACCCATGAAGGAGGAGAACGTGTTTAAATAGACCCCGAGATCTGATGCAATTATGATTGCGGATCTCTGCTAGCCGGTCTGCATTCACCGCGTGTCCCACCCACCTTGACAGACTGTTGGAAACGGCAGGCGGCTGACAAAGTCATTATTACGCCGTACCTAGAGCCACACCCTGACGAAAATTCCAAAAAAAAGAAATCTTTTCCGAAAAGGCTCCAGTACCAGCGTGTCGAACGTCAAATATCTGACAACCGTCAAGCACGAAAATCGAGGGGGACAGCTTCGACCGTGAGAATTTCTCTGTACTTCCTTCATTCGTAACCCAAACTCGAAAGTAGGAGGACTGGTGTTGGGCATAAAATACCCTCCCGGCCGAAGCTTGTAAAGGACCGATCCTTCCAGGGCTCTTCCGGCTCCCGACCTTGTGCGTGGCACCTCTCCGAACCTCCTCGATCGTCCAGACTTCTCCGATAATGAACTTCTACATTCATCCATCGGGCCACCCCGAAGGTCCTCTGGGGCTCACTGTCAACCGACCTTCTACAGCAACCAACTACCCCCCCGAACTTCTTTCGGACTTCGTCAGCGTCCGAGCTTTCACGACAACGAGATTTCTACGGTAACCAGACTCCACCCGAGTTTCTACGACGGTCGACCACCCCCCGAATCCTAATCGAGCTCCCGCGAGAGCCGAACTTCTACTACGAACGGTCTACTCCGAACTCCTACAGCGGGTTGTCTACCCCAAACGTCTACTATAAGCAAATTCCATTCCATTCGAGCCTCTACTATGAACAAAATTTTTTCAAACTTCTGTTACAGGTAGACCTCAGCCGAGCTACTTCGATTTTCCACGACAACTGGTCCTCGCCTGAGCTCCTACAACAAACGGCCCCCTTTCGACCTCTCGCGAGAATCGGATCCCGTCCGAACTTCTCCAGCAGATGGATTCCAGACGAGCTTCTATGACGGACGAGCTCCAGCAGCTGGGTTCCTGCGATGGTCGATCGCCTCCGATATCTGCCGAGCCTCCCCAGCGCTATCCGAAGTCCATCGCCGACCGACCTCCTACCAGGCTCCCCGTAAAATCGAGCTTCCCCAGCGGACGATCTTCGGATGAGCCTCCACATCAGATAAATTCCAGATGGACTTTCCTAACGATCGGACTTCCCCGGACTCCGCCAACAGAAAATCTCCATCCGAGCTCCTGCGGCAGGTGACCCCCGCCTGAAACGTCAGCGACCTCGGAACATCCGAGCCTCTCCCAGAACGATGATGTGAAGAGACATTCTGCTCCATCAGGCATCCCAGCCGAGCTTCAACCGACGAATCCGAACTCTCTAACAAGCCACAATAAGGGCCACTACCTTACTCCACTCGCTGCAAACGGATCCCCTGCGACTCCGCCACTCTCTGACAAGCCACGACAAGAGCCGCCACCCTGCTCCACTCTCTGCAACGGATTCTACGCAGCTCCACCACTCTCTGGCAAGTCACGATAACGGACACCACTCCACTCTCTACAGCAAGCTCCACGTGGCCCTGGGCGACCTCTGACGCCACTACTCTCCGTAACAAACTCCGCACGTCTCTGAACGGCCCACTTCCAGACGGTTACATACATCGCTGTCGGTCAGTTACACTCTCCGTCTATAAATAAGGACCCCCAGATACGTTCTTTTCTAAGCTCAAAACTCTATCTTGAAATTCTGCCAAAACTTTTGTTCGAGTACTCCATTTCTGTTGAAGCAGAGTACTGACTTGAGCGTCGGAGGGTCTTACCGGAGCACCCCCAACTCTTGTTTAGACTTTCTTTGCAGGTCCCGACGGCGGCCGCGGTCATCCCAGCTCCAGCTTCTCCGACTTCGACGGGATTCTGCACCAACAGATAGCATGTTTAATGAAGAAATAAAAAAAAAAGAGACAGGTACTGATAATGGGTATGCTCGTCACTGAGAACAGGGGTAGAAGCAAAAGTAGAGGGCCTCAAGGAGGTCGTTCTGGTTTCAAAGGTCGGTCCAAGTCTCGAAAAAAAATGGAAGTGCCATCATTGTGGTAAGATTGGGCATCTAAAATGTAATTGCTGGGAACTAAAATAGAAACAAGAGGGTGAGAAGAGTCATCCAGGAGCCATATGTTAAGCGATCTACTATGCACCGTGATGGAATACCACGGAGTCATTAATTATACCGCACGTGTGGTAAGATCCACCGCCACGGCCACCTGCGCATCAAACAAAAAGCACGCCCGCAATCAGAGTCAAAGGGATGATCTGTACTACTCAGTACGGCCAAAAAATCGAGAATGGATTTTCTCTCTCTCCCTCTTGATCTTAATCCGTCTATAAATAGAAGTAAGAAAAGATCCTTCAAGTACACAGAAGAAAAAAAACATAGATACCAAAACTCTGTCTCTCTTGCTCCTTCATTTGTTGAATTAAAAACTGATTTGAGCATCGGAGAATCCCTGCCGAAACAACTTTCAGTCAGGACTTGTTTTGCAGGCCCTGCTATCGCTTCCAAATGCCGTCGACCGATCTTTTCGTCCGGCTCCAATTGATCCGACCTCCGTCCAAGTTTCAATTCAACAGATTATAAGCTCTCGCTCTTGTTCTTGGCCTTTTTGACTGTATTCTTTCTCCGATGAGCGAACATCCTCTTCTGACTCCTTACCGTTCAATACTCAGGCCAATGATCCGCCTACTCCACTGGAGAAAGCCACAACAATCCTTTATTTCCATGCAAAATGTACCTTATGGGTGCACAGCCAGCTCCTCGTTGCATTCCTCAAAGCTGAAAGACACCGTGCCCAAAAACAATTCCTTCTTGAGTCTAGGACATCTGATGACCCAAAACATCCAAACGAAGGATGATATCAATCAAAAGACCCCATGCCACCAGATTCAGTTCGGCTTCATTTTCAGTTGCAAGTCAAATTTAACTTCTCATTTCTCAGTAACAAGTCAAATTTGGCCACTACAGAACTTTTCTTCAAAAGATTTAAGCATGACTTTGGATTGCTTATTTCTGTTGCTCCATAAATTGCAGGTGCATGATTCAAACTTCAAATACGTTTCACTTCCCTCACCCAAGAAATGCTCAAGCTTGTCCTATCTTTATCCTCCATCTTCCTTAGTGACCAATTTTGTAATATCACAAGTTTTTTTTGATCTGGCGGTCATTTAATATTTGCATTAAAAATCTTAGATTAAACTGACTCATTCGCTAGCCGAAAATATTTACCATCCTCGGGCTCTCCCAAACCGTTGACCGAGTACCATGCCTAGAATCTCCACAATAATGCAGCAAGCTTCTCCCACATCCAGAGCATTAAGATGCACCATACAACATCAAACAACACGCAAAATGAGCTGCCCAACCGGCCCAATGATGCAATCTCTTGACCTAGAAACTTGATTCCAGCTGGCGCCAGTTCTCACTTGCTGAGATGTCGCCCCCTTAAGAAAATATAATGCAGCGTCAAGCTGAAGGCCTTCATTATTTTTTATAAGCAACACCTGGAGTAAGGTGCCAAAAACTTCTTTACTAGCAAACACGATTCACCGCCCAGGGACCAGAGCCTGTACTGACAGTGGTGATATGGCACACCTTGGTGGCAAATATTCACTAGATAAAACGATATCACAATAACAAACGCTAACAAGTCAAGCTGGTCTTGCAATTTTCCTCTTCTGCACCACACAATGGTACCTAAATTCAGATAGGTAGTTATATTAAGAGTCTAAGACCACCCGCATGCAAACAAGCTTGAGATTTGGATAAGAAGGCAACGTTAGCTCAAGCTATCGGTCAAGGAAAAGAATCCGCCTGCCAGAAGCAACCTTGCTACCTTATGCGGTTAAGGTTTAGGAACCAGAGGAAGTTCCAGTTAAGAACCAATTAAACTCCAAATCACCGACCAACAAACCACCAATCAAGGAACAACTGCTAAATCCACTCAATATACATGGATCCAACATTGAACACAGGAATCACTATTTAACAATTCTGAATCATATCAACCTATTCAAACACCGTAAACGGACTACGAACTGTCAAATGCTGTTACTTGGCTCCAGCAAATTTCCCCATCATCTTTGCAATAACAGGAGCTACTTTGGGATTGGCTTGGTGTTTAGCCAAACTTGCCGGGTTATTCATCACTGCATCACAAGAAAACAAACACGAATTACCAGGGAGAAATGCCAGCATATAATTCTCAACAACTAAAGCGGTGACAGCAAATGCACAAGAACAAAGTTTGAACTCAGACTGAGACACAAAGGTCAAATTTGCTTAAGTGAATGATTAATCAACAAGAAAATAAATAGAAGGTTAGCCTCCACATGCTCCTTATAAATGAAACAATATTTTATTCACCACGCTTCTTTTTCAACTAATCTTTCAAAAAATATTCAGCTATAATGTTAAAATCTGTCAGAACTAACAAATGCAGGTCTGTTTTTTCATGAATGAACTTGCAGTGTTTCTTTTTTGTTTCCCCTTTTTCTTTAGGGTGGGGTAGGATGAGGTGGGGTGAGAGGATTCCTTTCCCTTGTATAGGGCATCAAAGTAAGCATGAAGTAGGGCATAAACCCGAAACTTAATGGCAACAAAGACCTAGCCATCTCTTGGGGCTACTAGGGTACCACTTGTCAGCAGATCGGACAATAGTTATTTGTCTAAAGCTAACAAAAGCATTTATGAGACTAAGACAGCCTTTGGATGCCAGACAGCTAACCAGGTGATAGACATCTTCAACTCCAGGCAACCAGCCCATAATTGCTTAACACGGTTTAATAACAACAACCCCTCTTTGGTTTGAGGGCTAATGGATTAGGTTGTGAAAAAAGAGAAAGAGGAAGAAGAGACTCTGAGGTTAAGCTTATTTCACCTGTTTACCCCGGTTAAGCACATTTCTGGTTCATTAACCAGTAAGAATTGACGCCCAACTAATTGACACTTCTTGGCTGTTATATGGATAACCATCCACTAACCACTACTTAACCAGCAGCCAAACATGTCAAGGGCTTTATTGTCAATTTTGGTGAAACCAGAGTTGCAGCTTATCACTACTGCATGCACCCATAATTTTGATTCGATTATATCCATTTCCACAAAGCTTGTTAACTTGCAGATTTCTTCACAAGGATTTCCTAGAAGCTCACAGAACAATTTTATTTAGTAAAAAATAAAGTCCAGAAAATTTTTATTTAGTAAAAAATAAAGTCAGAAACTACAACTAGTGCAAAATAAACATTTGATAGAACAAATTAATATAACAAGGATGAAAATTAAGATGCAACAGAGACATGGAAAACAGCATACCATCTTGGAGAGCAGCCATGATCTCTGGATCATTAAATGCTGCCATTAGTTCAGGATCCTGTTTCAGATAAGAGAGCTTGTCCAATCAATATGATATGGTGGACCTAGAACTATCATGTAATGTTGTCCACAAATAAGTTAAATTAACATGAGTTCAGTCTCTTACATTCAGAATTTTGCTCATATCGATATTTCCAGGTACACCACCCGGCATGGCACCTGGGAAACCTCCAGGCATACCTCCTGGGAAACCTCCAGGCATACCCCTGGGAACCCTCCGGGCTTACCACCAGGGAACCCACCTGGCATACCTCCTGATGGTCTACTTGATGATTGTTCTTCCCTCTTTGCCTTCTCATAAGCAGCCTAGAAAAAGGTCAAAGTCAGAATGTGTAACCTATAAGTTACATAACCTTGTGAGAGCACTAGCTTAATGCCAGCTACCTGAGCCTCCGCTCGACGTCGCTGCCTCTCACGCTCAATTTTCTTTTCTTCTCTCTCCTTTCGCAATCTATCATACTTTCTACGATGTTCTTCAATCTTGTGTGCATTGGGTTCAACCTGCATGCCACCACAAAAATGTAAAATATTAGATAAGTATTATAACTAGCAATATTTGCAATTGTCTGGAAATTTTTATACCTTCTTAAGCACAGCATTTATCTCCTCATCATAATCCAATTTGGATGCCAGGTGAAGATCTTTGGCAGCCTCCTCCCATTTCCCAAGCATAGCTAAAGCCATGCCACGGGATTTGTAGCCTTTTGCAGAGTCAGGGTTGATCTGAGATAATGACCAAAGAAAACGTAGACCCCGTTCAGGCCATCGTAATGCATTAAACGGGAAGCATAGGAGTTCTTGTTTAGATAATAGGTGGAATTTTCACAAAGCATTGATTTAAAAAATTATTTATATATGCAAAGGAATTATGATAAGACACATCTCATGCCAAAACTGATGACATGTAGGCATGCAATAGATGCATAAGCAAGTTAAAATGCATCGATATATTATGCTATCTATGCAACCCAAAAAAAAAAAATGCCACATTATACTATAAGCATGAACACTGGAATGGACTATATACAAGATGGCAGGAGCACAGGGAAATGCGTGTCCCTTGTGTATTTCTGGGGTCCAATTTTGCAGGGATAATTAGGTAAGATACATAAGGTGAAACAACATGTAGACAAAATGGAATCAGTAAAAGCATGGCAGCATTATAATAGCACATTGTTTCCTCTATATAAAATGACCTCCAAAGCAGCATTTGCATCGCGAATTGCAGCATTTGGTTTCTTCATCTTCATATACACAGATGCTGCATAAAAATTATCAAATGCTAAGTAGGAAGAAATCAACAGAAAATTAGTGCTAATAGAAGTGATTAAACAGCACTTACCTCTGGTTGCATACATGATTGCTGATGTTGGATTCAGCAATATAGCCTCCGTAAGATGCTCGATGGCCTCATCCAACTTCCCTGACAATTAGCCAACACCAATGATTCACAGATTCAGATTAATATGGATAAAATATGATAGAACAGATGCTGCTATACCATCCGAAATTGCTTCCATAGCTTTCCCTTTGGCCTCTTGAGAAGCATCACGGCTTTCTTCTGTTACCTCGGTAGATGGGTCTCCCATCTGGAAGGAGAAAATTAACATTAAAAATTAGCAGAAAATGATATTGCACTCATTCATGACTTTTAAGTCACTCATAAGCAGTAAATATGAAATCCATTGCAAATCACCTTTTGTGGTGCATCATTGTCAGGTTCTACAGTTTCTCCTTGAAGCTCAATGTCAGATTCAACAATCTCATCATCAGATTCATGCTCTACTGAAGCAGGCTCCTTTCCATTGAGATCATCCTCATCAAGATCTTCATCCATTTCATCCACCATTTGGCTTCTCTGCAATGGTCATCAATTAAACCAACACTCTGGCCTCAGCTATCTCAATCCCCAAACCAAATAGCAAAAGAAGAGAGCCCAAAAATAATAAATGATGCAGGATGTCTTTTTAATGACTTAGAAAGAATATTTCCATGACACCTGAGGGGAAGAGGAACAAAAATACAAAATATCAACAGTTAATTGCAGAAAAAAAAGGCTTGGTTTCAGCACTGCAGAAAAGGTTGCTGATGTTATATTTTACATAATCTCCACCCTCATGGAAAGAAAGTATTGCTCACCTTCAAATTGTAATGGATTAAGTGACTAATGATACACAGGAGCAGGCAAACAGAACTGAAATTTAATCAGACTACAAGAATAGGGAACTCCTGACCATTCCAGAGTGGTCAGCTCCTCCACCGACCGGTATTTTTTCTGGGTAACAGGGTCAGTGATTGCCAACTTTGGTTTATGGTCTAGATAAGGCTTGATCATACAAACCTAAGAGTGAAGTGCACTCAGGGTATCCCAATGGGGTATTGAAGATGTTGCAGAGAGGAGCTTCCGTGTACATTAAGCCGTACTTTGCATTGTAGCAGGCTTTTTTTCATCTGTCCGATAATGGAAGCGATAAGACTAGCACAAAGCAGGGACAAGGAAAGTCATGATTAAAGAAAGATGGCAGTTTGATAAAAGGCAAAGAAGTTGATGAAGAAGAGTGGAGATGGAGGAAAGTCAATGATTAAAGAGAAGATGGCAGTTTGATAAAAGGCAAAGAAGTTTGATGAAGAAGAGTGGAGATGGAGGGGTTTTATACCGATTTTCTTTTTTTTTTTAAATATATATATATATATATATATATATATATATATATATTTGGTAGACAAGGGCTATAGTGAACTTTAGTTCCAAAACCTGCGCTCAACCACATGAAACAAAGGTTAGATTCAATCCTAAATTTCTGATGCAACCACATAAAGACTAATTCCACTTCAATAAAGATTTCTATAAAAGAAGATAAAAAATATATTTTTGAGGATTGAAAAAATAATATAAGTCATACCTAAACCAAAAAAAAAAATCTTAGCCATAATAAACTACCCGATTCACAATGTATAGAACCAAACCAACATGGAACCAGGATGGTTCTGCAAATTGGTTTGGAATAGGTGTGAACCAATCCAAACCGAGTAGAACTGCCCAGTTGCGCTTGGTTTGACTCAGTTTTTGATCAACACCTACCGGTTCAAGGTCGAACCAATCCCTTAAAATACCCCAACCCTCCCCAAATCCTCATTCGCTTGTTCTTCTCTCTTCTCTCTCTCTCTCTCTCCTCTCTCTCTCGATCCATTGATGGAGGCTCTTTGTCCACGCCACTATAGCTCCTTCATCCGACCACCTACTAGATCGAGCTTGCCACCTCACCATCCTCATCCGCCTAGGCCAATGGTAGGATGCTGGCCTTTTCCTTCTCACCATGTTCACCATCTTCTCTGCTGCTTTGCCAACCACTGGTAGGATACCGTCACCCTTCTGCCCCCACTCCCCCCATCAAAATCTAGGTCAAATCCTAGATTCGTTGGCCTCTCTCCCTCACTTCCCCTCTCTAGACCCGGGCAAAAACCTTAATAGGTCAAACCCGAGCCTAACTGGCACAACCATGCATACCATGTTTAGCGTGCATACCATATTTTAGTATGGTATGATACTGTACCATATAGGCCTGGTACCTGACAGGTATGGGATGCAATATTGATTTTGCAAATCTTGATACTATATGAAATTCCAAGCCTGAGAAGCACTATCCATATGTAACATTCCATATGATTGTGTTATGGCATTTCAATCATGAACCTATAGATGAAAGTGATACGAGTCGACACATACTCCAAAAACATGATGACATATCTGTCACAACTCCAAAAGTAATGAATCGCATGATACCATACTAGCACTTCACACATATGCATGTGATAGGAAGCCTTATGGCTTTGAATCTTACTAGATTAAAGATTAATAACATTTTATATAGCTGGATAACTGCACTTTAAAAGTTTAAATTCTAGTTGATCCGCTTCTCTTGTTTCTTTTCCTTAAAGATACAAATACTAAATCAAGGGATGTCATGGGAGTAGCTACAACTATGTAGTAGACAGACATATCTAGATTTCAAGGGTGTCATTATATGGGACTCACTGGCAGGCAGCTCAAGGAATTATTACAAAAGTATGGCATAGATTTTATTTTGGATATGGATTTTATTTTTCTACTAAATTTTCATTGTGCAGATTAATAAATTAACCCCCAATTTTCGTAGTATAGTTTCCTATTTGATTTAATACGTTAGACTGAGAGTGGTATGCATTTATTACAAGTGGCGTAAACATAGGAGTTACATGCAAAAAATGGAGCTCTCACAGTTATGGCAACTCTTCAAGGTTTCGAAAGGGAATTTGCGTTACATATAGTTATATATTGATACACAATGTTGGTAAACTAAACTAAAAGGAAAGTCCTTCAGAATTATCATTGTACTTTTGGAAATGACTTTCTTTTTCTCTGTGGAACAGCATAATTGTATGGGCCCTGTTTGGATCATATAATAATACTTCATGGCAGTCAGCTAATGTTGAAACACATAAAGACATCAATATTACATTCCCAAGCATATGCATATAAGATATATACAGATAGACATAATGACTAGTGGACTAATAAATGTGACTAATTTCTCTTCACATAAGAATAGATTTAAATAGAGAAAGACAAGAGGAATATAGAATCAGAATTTGTGAATGTATGTATCAACTGACTTAATGAATACACTCTTTATTACTAAGACAAAAAGGTGATGCACTTTTTCACAGAACAAGTTTTTTTTATTACTTTAGATGAAAAAATAGAATGTGCCCATAAATACGCTCTTTAGAAAATATACCCTTCCATTATTCTTTAGATAAGAGTTTAGATAGTGGAGGAGGCAAAACAGATAAACTAAGTAAATACACTTCTTACAAAATACATCCACCTGTTACTTCTTAATAATGGTTTAGATGGAGATGGAAGATAAGCATATAACTAAAAGTAATACCCACTATATATTATTCTCTATATAATACGTTAGATGGAGAAGAAAGAAACATTGATAAACTAAAATTCTGAGTTCACCTATTGAAACATTTAACTGGTTTAAGAAATCAAAGCATCAGCTTTCGAGATAAAAGTCATCCATGACAAACTTTTTTCGGATTGAATTAGCCAGGCACACCTGCAATTCGTCGAATAACTCATCTCTCTTTGATGATGTTTGATAGATTAATGGGATATTATAGAAAACTTCAAGTGAGATGATGTCATTAGTCATGGCCAGGTTTCATATTATGTTGTTTGAAAACTTCGGACCTCACATATAAAACCGCAATTTTCAATATTTAAATAAGTACAATGTTGTTCTAACTTCGACTCTATGGATCCACCTCACACTCTGAGCATTCCACCTAAGCCCTTAAGGTGGTCAGCACTTGGAACCACCTAGGCAACTTGATCACCTTGAAAGGAATGGTCACAGGTCATAAACTTCATGGTCATCTAAATGGGCTCAAACTCATCAATTGCATCAAGCAATTTATTACTTCACACTTCAACTTAATAACATGTTGCCTGTTTCATGACTCCTCTGTGTTTATTACACCAACAGAGTTGCTCCTCTTTTGTTTTACCATTCTCACACATATGCAGCATCTCAATGCATCATCTCTTTTTGTTTCATTGGATTACAACAACAGCTTTGTTCTGCTCTTCATTGCTCCTACAATCAGCAAATGCTTGTCATCATGGTTGGGTCCCAAGAGATGTTTCATAGTTACAAAGAATGACATCCTAATCTTCCATTGGGCTTTACCATAATCTCTGGATTCGCATGAAATTGCACCATGGAATCACCTATTCGCAAGCACATGCTTACATTATGTACGAGTAAGCATACAATAATTTTATGCTCCTAAAAGTTAAAGCTAAAATGCAATCAAGCAGGCAATTAGTTTCCAATGTTAAACAAGCTCTAATGAATTTTCTCCTAAAAGATAAGCTTTGCACTCATGCAAGGCAAATTAGACCCCAAAAATCATGGCAGAGATTTACCAGACTTACAACTACAGTGTTACATCACATCAAAGGAAACAAGTCAATGTTGCAGCTAAGCAAACTTTTCACAGAACATGACCCTATCTGGACAAGTACTATAAAGCCAATCACCCATCAAATTGTTGTTAACTGAACAATCATTCATACCAGTATTCCTCACCAAGTCTTCCACGGACTATTGGTAATGGTCACTCAGTTTCTTTGAACTGATTCCTTTTGAAATTGACTCCAAGTCGAGCCAATTGTTAAACTAATATATGCTGATAAAAGTTGGAATAAAAACTGGAGCAAAACATCCTACAAGGATTTGTCATCGATAGCAAGTTCCTGGCTCAATAACTGCAGCACCTCTAATCAGTCAGGATAGCTCTCAGGGAGTCTATTTTTGCAGTTTATTTCTTGCAACATAGAAAATCCTCGACATTCCTAAAGTTAAACAATGCTCTAGAAATTGGTTGTAAACCATCTTTTCTTGCTACCATCAATGTTTTGACCCAGTACCACTGAAGCATTGATCATCGAGCCTCCAAAGGCAAAAGAAAGGATGAAAAAGCACAGACACAGATGACTGCAAAAAGAGTAGCCCAAATATAACGAGAAAAGCATGTGTTAATCTTTCAAAAAACTAAAAAAGGCCTCCTCAATCAACCCCATGAAGAATCATGTTCACCAAGTAATGCCAGTTCACATTGTTGACAGTGTAAAAATAATGCAAGTACCATAAAATTCATATCCATTGGTTCCACAAATAGAACAATCAGTGGAATCAGTCATCTGAAATACCCCATCATGGCAATCCAGGGCCAAGCAACTCATACTGTTTCAAGCCCACTTAAGTCTTACTCAGTGTTCAATGCCGCGTGACTTTCTTTATGAGAGTGCATACAAAAAGAGCCATAGTTCTTACCAGACTCTGAGTTCTCCATCAAAGTTAACCAAGGATTCACGCACTTCCAGTGAATACCAAAAGACATAGTAAAGGATTCTGAAACTTTAAATCCTCACATGCGCTACGAGTGGCCAACACTCGAATCTACAACCTTGCAAGGAAAACAAAAGATGCTCAACTTAGCACAAACATCAGATATATCATCTCGATGAACTCCTCGAAATTGAATCCAAAAATTTCTCGATGCACCAATGAAACATTTGGACAATTACCCCAACAAGTTATATGCAAATCAACTCTAGGAGTCTCCCAAGCGAACATCACCACACAAATGTTCATGACAAGCAAAGAAATCAACAAACAACACGAAAATCTCAATAATATTCACCATAAACTATGTGAAGCTTTTCATCTACATGAAGAAATTGCATAGTACGATTAAAGGAGGGGAACGAAGAATTAGGGCGAGAAAGAATACCGCATCGCGAGTTCGGGGCGACTCCTCGGGCTTGTAAGCGGCGGGAGGAAGCTTCGCGCCCAAGCTGAAACCCCATCATCCGGCATTGAGTCCGGATCAGAGAGATCGCATCAGAAAACACAAACAACAATGGATCGATCGAAGTAAATGGAAAGCAAAATTTTTCGTGAAAAAAAAAAAAGGATCGACGGATACCTCTCGAGGTAGTCTCGGAAGAAGGCGATGGAAGGGTCGCTGAGGATAGCCGGATTGTTCTTGCACTGCTCGACGAAAAGCCGCAGCTCCTTCACCTTCGCCGCGTCCATCTCCGTAAACACCGAGAGACCGATCGAAGTAAAATGCGTCAGAGAAGCAACACTGGCAGAGAGAGGGAGAGGGAGAAGGCCAGAGGGAAAGACTTAAAGTGACGGATGGATAAGAACTTTGGGTATAGCTGTGGCATTTGTTGGGGGGCTTTTGTTTTCTGTTTTTTATTTAATGGGAGCTCCGGCCCGCTGTTTTGTCCCTCGCGTTCGGGGGTTTGGGGGTAGCGGTTTCTAGTAGCTTCCGATGGGAAATGCGTGGACGGATTGGGAACGTTTGATTTTGATCCGAACCGACGGGTTGGGAAGATGAGATGATTAGTTTTTAGATCGGCAATGATGATGGGTTAATATTAGTGGTGGGCCATCGCCTCAGGAACATCTGATACGAGGCGCAAGCTCTTTACCCAGGCTCTTTTTCGTAGCTGGTACGCCGCGTGGGCGCAAGACCGCCGATTCATACATGATGTTCAACGGATCAATTCAATACTCGCTCGCCATATTATCTTTATATATTTAAATAATTCAAGACCAATCGGTGCCTACTGTTCACTATTTATATTGTTGTTTCTTATTTTTTCACCTGAGAACGATCGTCAAAATAGATGCAATCGAGATGAAATTATCATTGGAGCTTCATCCGAACACCTACAAAAAAAATCTTCATCAAAGATGTTCTCCAATAAAGATTCTCCGTCGTACAAATCAAGAGATAAAAAATAATGAGAGCAGAGAGCGAAAAATCGATTGCATATCTTAAAGATCTCGAAATTTTTATTTATAGAAGAAAAGTTAGAGTCGTATCTATCTCAAAGTCTTGATAATTTTTGAATTTATCATGCAGATTGATTCAGATGAGGTATTTTTCTTTTACGAAAGATTCGATCGCGAAAGAATTTCATTCTATCTGGACTTTTCCTATTTGAGAGGAAGATAGTTCTGATAAAGAGCTTAGCTCAACCGCGGATGAACTATAATAGATCGTTCAGAATCGAAGTTCTAAAATCTACAAAGCAGATATTAGATCTCAAATTGGCTAAGATTACTTCGATCATGTATGAGCTATGGTAGATCGATTGAGATTGATCAGTCATGTATAAGCTATGATAGATCGTCTAAGAATGAGATGAACCAGAATTAGGTTGAATAGGAATTGTGATCTAAATCGTATCCGATGATTTTCATCTATCATATGCCAATAATTTAATAGTCATCATCTTCTAACTTGGTCAGTATCGAGCATGTAAAAATCGAGATCAAGATACATATCTACAATATATATAATTTGGAAAGTGAATTGGTCGGATAAAATAATTTTTCAATTGCACCGATCTCCCTCTGCCCACATATTGCAGCAGTTGTAATGCGAAGGAACTGGCGGTGATGCAGGTTTTTTTTTTTTTTTTCTTATCTTTTTATGATTCTAATATCTCACTTATTAAGGAAATAGAAGCTGCCTCAAGCCTTGCTTCTTCCTTTTTCTCCCTAGGGGCCGCCTGGCCGCGAACCTGACTGGCCCCAAACAGGGGACAATTGGGGACAGCTGACGGGCGATCTACATTTCAAAAAATTTGCTTTTGAGGGCAAGTTAATAAAGATGGTATTCGAAATCTAAATTTCACTTTCTCCTTTTTTTTTTTTTTTTCTTTTTTGGGTATTTATCTCTCAGCACCTTCAGGACGGTCATCAAATAAGATGAAAGGACACTGTGACAGCCATCCATTTTCACAATATAATGTTATTAAAATTGTACTGCTATTTAGGATGGAAAATATGCACTGCAAAAAAAAATGGTCTCTTCCCACCTATCCGTATCTTTTTGTCCATCTAACTTATATTTTTTAAAAATACGTTCAAATTAAATTAGATACTGGCTTTTAATCTTTAAGCTACAGAAAGAAAAAAAATATCTATAAATTTTTTTTTTATAAAATTCGGACTAGATAGTTTTGTTGATACTGACTATGCTTAAATACACAATCTCATTCATAAATTTCAAAGAATTTTAATTTATTCTTGTTGCGGCCAATCACCTCATCGTCTGATCGTCGGAGAGCATGCGCCTGCAAAATGAGAAGTCCACACTGACCGGAGGCGGCTCCAGCGGGGACCCTCCGACGGTCAAGTCAGAGAGGTGACCGGACAACGGTGAAATGAAGACAGAGAGCTCAATCGAGAGAGAGGGAGAGAGAGAGAGGAGCGAGCCTGTTGTTTTAGAGTCGAGAAGTCAAGTCCCCTCTGCACTGTTGCCTTCCCCGATTTATATAGTGGAGCACGGTGTAGCGCCGTCATTAATGGCGCGGATAAGTGAGGAATTGTCAACTCACTGTAGACTGTCAGAGTCGCCGTGAAAGTGTCATGTCGCCGTGGGGCTGTCAAATCACTAGGGTTGACAATGCCCTCGGTGGGACAATGCCCCTAGGTGGCCGTGCCGCATGCGGCTGTCAGAACTGACAAGCCCTGGCGGCTGTACGGCGATCGGAGGAGCCGACCGACCCTAGGTCGGTGGCCAGCTGAGTGGCGTCGGGCCCCTCCGTTGGTCGGCGAGCCTTGCGTGAGTCGGCCATCAGACTTCTAGGTTCAGTCGGTCGGGAAAAGCATGCCCGGCCGACACATCCTCAGTCGGTTGTAGGCCGTTAATTGGCCGGTGATGGCGCCCGTCGGTCGGTCGCTCCGGCTGTCAGTCGATCGGTCGGTCCCTCCGGTCGTCGGTCGGTCGGTCGGTCCCTCCGGCCGTCGGTCGGTCGGTGTGTATTCCCCAACAGTTGCCTCCCTCCACTCCTGAGTCGGACGGTGAGCTGGCCGATGCTTTTTTTTTTTGCAGCAACCCTGGGCGAACAGGAGTGGATTCGTCGTATGCCAAATTCCGACCGTACCGCGGGTTGATTCGATGTCAGGCGTCTCATGAATGCCGAGCGATTTGCTGGCGTCGGACGTCTAGTCGGTGTCAGATGTCACGTCGGCGTCAGGTGTCACGTCGGCATCAGGTGGTCGGGTGCCGGACGATTCAGTGTCAGATGATCGGATATCCGGTGCCTTCTGGGGAACGCAGACCGTCGCGGTGCGCTGTCAGTCATCCCATCGGGAACGCGAATCGGCGCGGGCGCTTTAATGCGGAATCGCGGCCCCGCTTGCCGCGTGTCGGAGGTGGTTGGGCCGGCGCCCCCCGCATTTAATATGGGCGGTGCGGCCGTCCTGGGATGGGCGCGCTGAATCATCAGGTCACCCGGAGGCCGCCACGTGTCGCACATCCGTGGATCTTCGGTCGGCGCGGAGGCATCTCGACCGTCGGACGGCCCTATATATATAGGACCATCCGGACCCAAGACCTCACTATTGACGTTTCGCTGTCGAAACTCTGTCCGGGCAATTTCTCAGTCATCGCGGGCAGAGCCTTTCCCCCCGCTTCCAGAAGGGGTTTTCTTCTGGTTCGTGGTCTTCCTTTCCTCCTCTTCTTCTCCTTCTTCGCTTCTTCTTCTTCCTCTTCGCTTCTTCTTCTTCTTGTTCGGTTCTGGTGTAATGGCTGGAAATCCGACTCGGGGAGCTCGGTCGGGAAATCCGACCGACGACTCCCGGTCGACTCCGGAAGTTGAGGTTTCCTCGCTTTCGGGGCCGAACGTTGATCGGCTTCGGGAGCAGTATTGCATCCCGAAGCAGTTCCAACTCTCCGCCCCAGGGGCCGGCGGTCGGGTTAACAACCCTCCGCCTGGCCGACTGGCGTTGTATGTCGAAGACCTTCGCGCGGGTCTTCGGCTCCCGATTCCGGAGTTCGTCCGAAATCTGCTGAATTATTACGGACTCTGTCTGGCGCAACTGGCGCCGAACTCCGTCCGTCTGATAATTAGCTTTGCGCTGTTGTGTCAGCTTTTGCCGACCAACCCTCGCATTTCGCTCTTCCGGGCCTTCTTTGTGCTCCGACCCCACCCTAAGGCCCGAGGGTGGTGGCTCTTCAACCCCCGAAAGAGTCTTTCTTTCATCACCGATCTTCCATCGTCCATCCATGGGTGGAAGAACCAGTTTTTCTTCATTTCTTCTCCTTCTCCTTGGGGCTTCCCTTCGCACTGGGGCATGCCCCGAACCGAAGCAAATGACAACAGTCGGGTGGAGGCGGACGACCGGGAGGACTTCCACCGACTCAAAGATATGTCGGTCCCGAAGTAGAGGGAGCTTGTTACCGAACAAGCTCTCTATGACGCCGGCTTGAGCTTGGTCCCCCGACTAGGTATCGCCCGATCCCCCGGTCCTCTTTTCATTCGGCCCTTCGGTGGCTCTTTGATTAACACTTCTGTCGGTATCGCAGGGACACCTCCAAGAATGCGGCCGACTGACGCCGAGATTCGGCAATTTGCAACAAGGAAGAGGCCAACATCAGGGGCAGGACCTTCGCGCCCTCCGAAGAAGCTTGCTCCAGCGGTGCCGGCCGTCGAAGCGTTGGTGACCGACCAATCGGAGCCCGTCATAGCGCTCGCAGCTCCGGCAGCACGCACGGAGGAGAGGCCGGTCGAAGAAGCGGTCGAAGGAACATCGGCGGCCTCACCGGTGGCGGTGGAGTCGGATGACGTTCGGGAAACCGAATATCGTCCGGCGGCGTCTGTGGCCGAAACGGGGGGTGCCGGTTCAACCTCGAGCATCCCCTCGCTGCCGGTTCCGTCGGTCGGGGCGGCCGATCGAGGGAAGGCCCAGATGGACCCCACGGACGAAACGAGGTCGGGGAGCCGCACTGTGCCGCCCAGCGCACAGTTCCCTGAAGGGGCGTCGGTGTTGGCCGACCACAACCTGGCGAGGAGGTTGTGCCAGGGGATCCTCCTCCCGACCGACGTGGAGTCGTTGAGGTCTCGGCAAGTGATCGAGATGCTGTCTAAGTTCTACCCGACCATGGTCGAGGTAAGCCTTGCTTCACTTTCTTTTTCCTTAGAATTTTTCTCACCATGTGTTCCTGACGAAACGCTTGCATCGGCAGCTGATCTACACCATGACGGAGCTTGAAGCCGGTTACCGGAGGTTCGGGAACGTCCGGGCGGCTTGGAAGGAAAGGTCGATGGCAGCCAAAGCCGATCGAGCCATGTTGGTCGACCACCTAAAGCAGTCGGCCGATCGGGAGGCTAAGTTGGTAGACGAAGTCTCCCGGCTTGGGTCCGAGCTAAGGTCGGCCAAGAAGGAAACCAAACATAAGGGTCGGACCGTGCGTCGTCTGCGGCACGAGCAGGATGGCGTTGCCGCCGAACTCCAAGGCGAGCGCGAGCAGCTTCGGGTCAGCCTGGAGAAGCTCGCCAAAGTCGAGGAGGACTTGTCGATCGCCCAGGCCGACGCCGACATAGCGAAGGCAGAAGCAGAGTCGGCGAAGGACTCGCTCGGTCGGGCGGAAGAAGAGGCAAGGTTGGCGAAGGAGTCGACCAATCGGGTGGTGGAGGACTTCCGTGCCTCCGACCAGTATCGGGAGGAGATGCTCGAGTCGGGCTTCGCCTCGTACCGGGTGGGGTACGAGGACGGTCGGGATGCGGTCCAGGCCTTGTACCCGAAGCTGAACCTCAGCAGCATCATCCCACCGGGGGCCGAGGAGCAAGCCACCGAGGAGATGGCCGACCAGCCATCGGGAGGCATCGTTGTGGCGGAGGAAGCCGTCCCGGAGCAAGGGGCGCCGACTGCGAGCCCCCCGCCGACCGAAGGTCCTGCTTCGGCCGTCGACCCAGCACCGATCGTGGTCGACACACCGGTCATCTCCGATCTTTCGTCGGTCGAGGAGATCGACTCAGAAGGATGATCGGGCCTTGCCGACTTTAGTTGCTTTTATCTTTTCCTTTTTTGGAATACTTGTAATCGGGCTTCGACCCGACTTTGTAAACTTCCTTTTAACTTTGAATGAAAACTTCTTTCACTTTTTCCTCCGCTTGGTCTTCTTCTTATATATTGTTGAATGTCTTCGTAAGTCGCTAACTCATGTAAGTCTCTAGCCCGTATAGGTCGGTTAGGACGTTCGGCAAATCATGCCGCCACGAAGGTAGAGTAGGTCCCAACTTTGGATCGGCCTCTGATAGTTAAGGTCGTCAGTCGGGCGCGTCTGTTGAGTCGGGAGCCGACCGACCGTGATAAAGGTTCGGTAGTCAGGTCTCCTCTGACGCGTTTAGTCGAATGTCATCCGGCGCACTCGGTTGAGGGAGCACCGATAAGTCGGACCCCGATACCCTTGCGTCGGGTAAACTTACTGCGCCTCGCGATATACGGTGGTAAGCCGAATATCTCCCGACCGGCCGTAGCCCGGTCGGTGAATCATGAATGCGACTGAGGTCGCATTTTGCGATAGACGGTGGCAAGCCGAATATCCTTCGACCGGCCGTAGCTCGGTCGGGGGTCGCGACGTCGGTCGCGCAGGCGTTTCGCCTTTCTTTGGTCGGGGCCCGATCGGCGCGTTAGCCGATGGTCTGGCCCGAAAGTTCAACCGTAGAAGGAGTGTTAACTCCCGTCAATGTAGATGCATCGGTCCTCGCAAAAGTCTGATGTGTCGTCGAAGGTCGAAGGAGTGTAACTCCCGTCAATGTAGATGCATCGGTCCTCGCAAGAGTCCGATGTGTCGTCGAAGGTCGAAGGAGTGTAACTCCCGTCAATGTAGATGCATCGATCCTCGCAAGAGTCCGATGTATCACCGGTGATAAGGTCGTCGGTTTCAGGCGGATACCGAGTCCAAGTCGGTATGTCGGGGCTTGGCCTTGGTGAGCGCCGATCGTTAGTCGAAGAGTTAAAACTCCAAGATTTCAAATCAGATTTGTATTCCAACTGGTCAGGTATAGAGTTCATTGGTAGTACAATTTCAGGTTGTCGGCGTTCCACGTCTGGGGAATGGGTTTTCCTTCAAGGGTCTCCAGTCGGTAGGCTCTCGGACCATAGGTGTCTGCTACCTTGTAGGGCCCTTCCCAGTTTGGAGCCAACTTCCCTTGGTCCAGGGGCTTCAAGACCTCTGCCTTCCTCAGGACTAAGTCACCAGGCCTGAAAAGCTTTGGTTTGACATTGACGTTGTAATACCGAGCAACCTTCTGTCGGTACGAAGCCGTGCAAATTTGAGCCTCGTCTCGTAGTTCAGGAAGGAGGTCTAGGTCGGCCCTCCGACACTCGGAGTTATCCGGCTCTTGATACCGCTCGACTCTTGAAGACGGCAGTCCAATCTCGAGCGGGATCATTGCCTCCGTCCCGTAGGCCAAGATGAAAGGCGACTCTCCGGTCGGAACGCGGGGGGTCGTTCGGTAAGCCCATAGAACGGAGCCTAGCTCGTCGACCCAGAGGCCTTTGGCTTCGTTTAGTCGGGTCTTGAGTCCGTGGAGCAAGGTCCGATTGGTCACCTCGACTTCACCGTTGGACTGTGGGTGCCCGACTGAAGTCAGTCGGTGCGTAATGTGGAACCTGGCGCAGAAGTCCTTGAAGTCTTGGTTGTCGAATTGCCATCCATTGTCGGTGACGATCGTATGCGGCAACCCGAACCTGAAGATGATGGACTTTTGGATGAAGTCCTCCATCTTTCGCTTGGTGATCTGCGCCAGGGGCTCGGCCTCCACCCATTTGGTGAAGTAGTCGATGGCGACGACTATGAACTTTCTCTGACCCGACGCTGGAGGAAAAGGACCGAGAATGTCGACCCCCCACTGGGCGAAGGGCCATGGAGCGACAATAGGAGCAATTTGGCTGGCCGGTTGGTGTTGAATGTTGGCGTACTTTTGACAAGGTTCGCACCTCCGGACCAACTCGACCGCATCCTTCTTCATGGTAGGCTAATAGTAACCTTGTCGCAGGACTTTGTAGGCCAGGGACTTGCCCCCCAAGTGATTCCCGCAAATTCCTTCGTGAACCTCTCGGAGAGCGTAGTCGGCGTCGGTCGGTCCCAAGCACCTAAGCAAGGGGAGGGAGAACGACCTCTTGTAGAGTCGGCCGTCCATGATTACATATTGGGAGGCCGACCATCGGAGCCGCTTGGCCTGCACGGGATCCTCGGGACCAATCCCGTCGGTCAGATACCGAACGATCGGGTCCATCCAACTAGGTTCGGGCGTTAGTTGTAGTACCTCGTCGACCCGATCGATGCTCGACTGCTCGAGGTTCTCCACGAACGTCCGACCCAAAGAGTCGAAAGCCGAAGTCGCCAGTCTGGAGAGTGCGTCGGCACGGGCGTTCTCCGACCTGGGGATGTGGGAAATTTTAAAATACCTGAGGCGTACCACGAGGTCCTTCACTTTCTGAAGGTATTTGACCATGGTCGGATCTCGTGCCTCGAATTCGCCCTTGACCTGCCCCACGATCAGCTGAGAGTCAGAGAATGCTCGGAGGCCGTCGACGCCCGTTCCCTCGCCATCCTCAAGCCAGCGAGGAGTGCTTCGTATTCGGCTTGGTTGTTGGAGGCCTTGAAGTCGAATCGGAGGGCGTACTCGGCGACCACCCCATCCGAATTTGTGAGCAGGAGCCCGGCCCCGGTCCCCTGAGCGTTTGAAGCTCCGTCGATGTGCAGTACCCAGGTGGAGACCGGATCTGGCTCGGGGTCCGCATCTCGTCCCGGGTCTTCAGCTCCCGACCCTTGGTCGGTTGTCGGACACTCGACGATGAAGTCGGCCAAGACCTGAGCCTTCAAGGCAGGCCGCGGTCGGTACTGAATGTCGAACTCGCTGAGCTTCATCGCCCACTTTGCCAGTCGTCCAGAAGTATCCGGTCGGCGCAATATCGCCCTCAGGGGCTGGTTAGTGAGCACCACTATGGCATGAGCCTGGAAGTATGGACGGAGTCATTGCGCGGAGACGGTCAGAGTGAAAATCATCTTTTCCGTCTCTGAATATCTGGCTTCGGTGCCGTGGAGCACCTTGCTAATGTAGTAGATAGGCTGATGGGTTCGGTTCTCGATTTTTCGGACGAGTACCGAACTTACCGCCTCAGAAGATGTGGCCAAGTAGAGATACAAGGTTTCCCCGACCTGCGGCTTTACGAGCAGCGACGGAGAAGCCAAGTACTTCTTCAGGTCTTCGAAGGCCCATTGGCACTCATCCGACCAAGAGAAACCATTTGCGTGGCGCAAAGTTTTGAAAAACGGGAGGCACCTTTCAGCTGATCGAGAAATAAATCGGCTAAGAGCAACGATTTTTTCGTTCAGCTGTTGGACCTCCTTCTTGGTGTTCGGATGACGCATGTCGAGGATCGCCTTTATCTTCTCAGGATTGGCCTCAATCCCTCTCTGAGAAACGAGGAATCCGAGGAACTTCCCTGAGGTCATCCCAAAAGCGCACTTGATCGGATTGAGCTTCATTCGATGTCGTCGTAGGGTGAGGAAGGTCTCCTCGAGATCCTGAACATGATCCGGGATCCGCGCACTTTTCACCAGCATGTCGTCCATGTACACCTCCATGTTGCGCCCGATCTGGTCTTTAAAGACCTTATTCATGAGTCGCTGGTAGGTGGTGCCGGCGTTCTTTAGTCCGAAGGGCATCACCCGATAACAGTAGAGGCCCTTGGGAGTCACGAAGGCGGTGCGCTCTTCATCTTCAGGCGCCATCCGGATCTGGTTGTATCCGGCGAAGGCGTCCATGAAGCTGAGCAGTCGAAATCCGAACGTCGCGTCCACCAGTTGGTCGATCTTCGGAAGTGGAAAGCTATCTTTTGGGCGGGCTCGGTTTAGGTCGGTGTAGTCGATGCAGATCCTCCACTTCCCTTTGGCTTTTTTGACCATGACAACATTGGCGAGCCAATCGAGATACGTGGATTCTCGGATGAAGCCTGCTTCGAGTAGCTTGTCCACTTCTTCGTCGATGGCCCTCTGCCTCTCTGGAGCGAAGGACCTTTTCTTCTGCCTCACCGGCCTCATCGTCGGGTCGATGTTGAGTCGGTGGGTTATTGTCTCCGGGGGGATGCCCGACATATCTGCTGCCGACCAAGCAAATATGTCGGCATTAGCCGTAAGCAGCTCCGTCAATCGTCGTCGTTCGGGGTCGGGCAGTTGAGACCCGACCCAAACCTTCCGATCCGGGTTTTCCGCTATCGGGATCGCCACGAGCTGCTCGGCCGGCGAACCTCGTTCTTCCTCCTCCCGTTGATCCAGCTTGTCGATCGTCAGGGAGCCCTTCGACTCGTCGTTTTGAGCGGAGATTTGGAAGCATCGTCGGGCGAGCTGTTGATCCCCGCGCATCTCCCCGACCTCGTTTTTGGTCGGGAACCGAACGAGGAGATGGTACGTCGAGACGATTGCCTTGAGGGCGTTCAGTCCGAGTCGTCCAAGTATGGCGTTGTAGGCCGAAGGAACTTGGACGACCGCAAAAGTTAAGTGGACCGTGCTTTGTCGTGGTTCAGTGCCGGCTGTCACGGGCAGGGTAATTTCTCCTCCTGTCGTGACAGCATCTCCGGCAAAGCCGATCAAGGGCATGGAGACCCTCTTAAGTCGGTCGGTTGACAGTTGCATCCGGGAGAAGGTCGAGTAAAATAAAATATTCGTCGAACTTCCACTATCAACAAAAAATTTTTTACATCATAATTTGCTATCGTTGCCGAAACAACAACAGCATCGTCGTGGGGAGTTTGGATGCCCCGAACGTCTTCCTCCGTAAAAGTGATTACGTCGTCCGGGCGCGGCTTCTTCGTCGGCTCCCCTCCCACAGACGTCCCCGGGCCCAGCCGCTTGGAGATCATGCTGATGACTCCGGCCGTCGGCTGATTAGTCGTCGCTTCTTCAGTCGGCTGGGGTCGTCGATCGGTAACTGGTTGGGTCGGAGGACCCTTCCAAAATTTATCGAGATACCCCTGATGGATGAGAGCTTCGATCTCATCCTTCAGCTGGATGCACTGCTCGGTGTTGTGGCCGTGGCCTCGGTGAAATCGGCAGTACTTCCGACGGTCGAGGCCTTTTGCCTTCAGAGGCGGAGGCCGTCGCAGGTATTCTTCCCCCTCAATCTCCATTAGAATCTGTGCACGAGGAGCGGAGAGAGGAGTGTAGGAATCATACCTGGGGCATGCCGGCCTTGGAGTCTGTTGCCGGGGTGACTTTTGGATTCGTCGGGGTGGCGAGACCCAACTATCGGTCGGGGGCCTGCTGGGTTCGACGGGTTCCCGACCTTTCCTCCGCTTCTCCTTCGGGCCTCTGGGCTCGGCCAAGCGTCGGTCGGATGCTCCTTCGTCCGCGCGCATGTACTTGTATGCGCGCTCCAATAGCTCGGCGTATGTTCGGGGGAGGGTCTTGTCCAGAGAGTAGGTGAATCGGGACGCCCTCAGCCCCCGCTTCATGGCTGAGATAGCCATGTCTTCGTTGAGGTCCCAGACCTCAAGCGTGGCCGTGTTGAATCGCGCCACGAAGTGTCGGAGCGTCTCATTTTCCCCCTGTTTGAGGGAGAAAAGGCTGTCCGACGTTCGTGGCGGCTTCCGGCTGGTGCTGAAGTGGGCCACGAACGAGTGCTCGAGCTGTCCGAAAGAGTGGATACTTCCCGATCGAAGACCGGAATACCAGGCCCTGGCAGCTTTGCGGAGTGTGGCGGGGAAGCCGATGCAAAAAAGAGCGTCGGTTGCCCCTTGGATCGTCATGAGAGCTTTGTAGCTCTCGAGGTGGTCGATCGGGTCGGTGGAGCCATCGTATGGCTCCACGTGTGGCATCTTGAACCGACTGGGAATCGGTTCGTCGAGGACTAGTCGGGAGAGAGGTTGGGCGGTCTGGAAGTCGACGTCATTCGAAGACTTCTGACCGTCCATCTGCAACTGCGCGAGCCGGCGGTCGATTTCCTCAAACCGGCGCTCGTAGTCGTCCGCTCGTCGGTGCTGGGAGACCCCAGGAGTGGAGTCTCCGGAAGATTCCGAGAGAGAGGCGGACAGCGTTCGTGGTCGCTTCTCCTTCCTCGCCCGTTCCAGCAGGGAAGGAGAGGGCTGCTGGGACCGTCGGTCGTCGCGCCATGGCCGTCCCTCCTCCTCTCCGTGGGAGCGCTGTTGGGGGCGCTCGCGCGGAGGCGACAGGGATCGGCGCGGTCGTCGGCGGCTGCTCCTGGAGGGCATCGGACGGGCCACCGGTTGTTGCTGGAGGCTCTTGACTGCGTCCGTCAGTACGGTCATCTGCCGTACGATGGCCGCGATCTGCGCCTCCGTGGTTACTGCGGGGCGTGGAGAGCTGAGCTCCGCCGCCGACGGTGGTGGGGAGGCCTCTTCCCGGCGGGAAGAGCACCTCGCCGACCCGGTGATCCTCGATCGTTGGGCTCTTGTCTTCGTCATGTTGAGTTCTGCGGGGGTAAAGTACCGTGGGAGAAGCACCCCTACCTGGCGCACCAATCTGTTGCGGCCAATCGCCTCGTCGTCTGATCGCCGGGGAGCGTGCACCTGCAAAATGAGAAGTCCACACTGACCGGAGGCGGCTCCGACGGGGACCCTCCGATGGTCAAGTCAGAGAGGTGACTGGACAACAGTGAAATGAAGACAGAGAGCTCAATCGAGAGAGAGGGAGAGAGAGAGAGGAGCGAGCCTGTTGTTTTAGAGTCGAGAAGTCAAGTCCCCTCTGCACTGTTGCCTTCCCCGGTTTATATAGTGGAGCACGGTGTAGCGCCGTCATTAATGGCGCGGACAAGTGAGGAATTGTCAACTCACTGTAGACTGTCAGAGTCGCCGTGAAAGTGTTATGTCGCCGTGGGGCTGTCAAATCACTAGGGTTGACAATGCCCTCGGCGGGACAATGCCCCTAGGTGGCCGTGCCGCATGCGGCTGTCAGAACTGACAAACCCTGGCGGCTGTACGGCGATCGAAGGAGCCGACCGACCCTAGATCGGTGGCCAGCTGAGTGGCGTCGGGCCCCTCCGTTGGTCGGCGAGCCTTGCGTGAGTCGGCCATCAGACTTCTAGGTTCAGTCGGTCGGAAAAAGCATGCCCGACCGACACATCCTCAGTCGGTTGTAGGCCGTTAATTGATCGGTGATGGTGCCTGTCGGTCGGTCACTCCGGCTGTCAGTCGATCGATCGGTCCCTCCGACCGTCGGTCGGTCGGTCGATCTCTTCGATCGTCGGTCGGTCGGTCGATGTGTATTCCCTCAACAATTCTATTAAAAATATTTAAATATATCCTAAAAGTGAACACAGATGAGGCAAGGTACCGGTGAAAGATTACCATTCATAATTGGTAGGCATTAATGCTTCTTTCGTCCTTTCATCTCTTTAATCATGACTCATGGCCTATGTCAGGGTCCCTCAGGAGTGCCCTAGCATACCGTCCCCCGAGTGGGGGAGTGAATGTCATAGCACAACTTATGGTAGACTTGCTCCCAATCGAGGCCATCTTGAGAGGCCTTTTGTATTTACTAGACAATGAAATTTGAATGAACGGTGATTCCAGCTCGATGCGCTATATCAAAGATATTTTTGACAGATTGCATAACATATTTTTTATTTTATATTATTTTTATTATATTTTAATATAAATATTATTATATCTCTATAAATATTTTTATTAATAATATTTTATTATTAATTTTATTATAAATTTTTATTTTATAATATATAACTAGTTTTTTATCCCGTACTTTGCATGCGGAATATAAAATCACACTATTGATTATATGATAAAAAAATAATTTATTAAAATATATTCTAGATAAATAGTAACAACATGTCCATCCATATTCAGAAAATCAATAACAGTAATCTTTAATCATCTAATTAAATAGATATAAATAAATTTCAACACCATCTATTAATGATATAATGCTTGCATTTAACGTTGGAAGAATAATTAGGTAAAAAAATTTGATATATGATATATAAAAAATTAATTTTAATCTACATGATATTTATAGATTTTTTATATAATTTTAATCTACGTGACATTCATAGATAAAAATTCATAGATAAAAATTTACTGCTGACGTGGACAGCTTATTTGGTTACTCTATTTTTTCTTATTCTCTGTTTCATATATATATATATATATATATATATATATTAGATTTAAAAAGTTAGAAACTAAAACAGTTTTCATAGTATTTAGATAATGTACTGATAAATAATCTTATAATTTGTAAAATTTTGAACGGTAAAATAATTATTTTTGTATACCAAATCGCATGTCTACTCGCTCCAAGACCATCAAATATGCTATCGTATGCACTGTGGTGGTCATCAATCATCACGTGCTTAGCATCATCATGCCCCGAGGCTGCAAACCTATTTTATTACGCATTCCCTAATCCCCCATGGGGGTTAAGATTCGACTTAGAGTAGGGCCAAGCCCTCACTACACTGTCACAGCTTGCACATCACACACTTTAAACAGACAAATGGTGCATCCCCCCCCCTCCCCCCCCCCAAAAATCCCATGCGTCAGTGGCTCAACATTTTGATACGAGTAATTACTAATATCACCAGAGTAGAGCATCACATCGTCCCATTCCAAGCCCACCGCTTCCGGGAAAGGTGTCAGAGGCTCAAGAGTTTGATATGAGTAATTTACTTTAAAATTTTCCAGTTGCAAATTCTGGATTTGTGTCTTAGACCATCCCAACGGCATGAGGTAATATTTTACAAAAATCATCATCATAGCAGACACGAAATTTGCAATCGGATCATGATACAGCCACCTGCTGTATTTGTACACCCAAATCCCAGTTTCAGGGTAAGTTCTGAAGATTATTTTATGAAAAGAAGATGATAAAATCATGAAACCAAATATACTCTGATGTATATGTATACTACCAAGGAACTGCTCATCAAACAAGTGACAGGATGGACTACCAGCCGTCAGCCCGTCACCTAAGTCCAAATGAAATCGGAAAACTGATAACAATATGATGACCAAACAACTATTCTAATGGAACAATCCTCCTCCTACTTGTCTGCAGTCCGGATGGGAGATATGATAGGATACCCCGCCTATGCCAAGACGGACCACGAGAAGAAGAACAGGCTAATCAAGCCTGAGATTCCAAACCAGGTCGCTCTACGGGCACTTCCGCTTCCATTTCCCCCTGCAGGAATAGCCGTAATTTAATATAACCAAAGAAAAAAAAGTCACAACCACTAAGGATCAAGACAGCATCCTTTTTCTCTTCCTAGACTAGATATAAAAGTAGTGTTCTTAGCGAGATAAATATGTAATGCAATTGAAACAAACACAGGACAGTTTTAAATTTCTTCTATCACAAGGTGAAAACAAGAGCCGAAAAATAGGTGGTTGAGTGATATTGATATGGACCTATACAGACAGCCGCATACTTGTGGAAGACAAAGAAATAATCATGTTGCTCCCTGAGTTACTCATAATTCAATCACCTCCCTTTGAATGCCTTCAAAGATTACACTTTACTTGAGCTAGAGTACCGATGCTGAATGAAACAACACATACCCTCCAAGGCTCCAGCATACTTGCAGTGTTCAATAAAACACGTGATATTTGAAAATAATCCTGACAATCTTCAAGTGAAGCTATGATACTGCAACACCACAAACTTGCAGTACTCTTACTGTCTGGAAAATCTACAGACACGTATTTAACGAAACTCCTGATTTTTTTTTTCCTTCTCGAAAATAGTCTAATCCTATTCTCTCAAGCACATGATATTGTGTAATTCACTAAAAAACTGATATTATATCTCCAAACTTTTGCAGCAATGAATTGATGACATCTTTGACAAAAAAAATCATTTATGAAAAGCACCATGATGTCAACAAAATTGCAGACTCATTACAATATCATAATTTCTAAGGGGAAAAAAAGCGAGTGTGATATCACACAGGTGCAGCAATATTCCAGCAGTGATTGCATTATATACTGATGATACGGATTTCATCAAACTAAACCAAGCTGAATTGAGACAATGCGTAGTTAATGCACATGTTATGCCTCCATGAAAAAGGGAACCAGACCAAATATAGTAAAGGAACATAATCAAAGATGATGATTAATTGTGAATGGTGAAAGGTTCGAACTGCTGTGTGCAGCAAAGATGCTGCTCAAATGTCAAATTCAATCTTTCGCCATTTATAGTTGGTTACCCACTCCGATCAATTCTTCTCACAATCTCTAACTTAATTGACAAAGGCATATATGTCCAGTATTATAGATGAAACCATAGACCATCTACAATTCAAGTCAATCAGAACATGATCTGACCAATATCCTAACAAGCATTTGGCAATTTAATATTTGATGAGGACTCTATTACATTCACTAACAGATTGCAACACTATTTATTTGGTCTGGGATTGGGCATTGTTGGGGTGCATGGAGAGTTGGGGATGGGTGTTGGTCCATAGTCACAAGGGCTAAATGTAATCTATGAATAAAAAAGACATTTAGATATTGACAAGTATTCACATAAGTTGGTTTAGATAATAGTTTCAGCAACCTTGGAATACAAGTTAAATAATTCCACATGGTTTAAAATATATCTTTTTTGTTCCTATATAGGATTTTGAAAGTCAACAAAATGTGATTAAAGTTGGTCTAGGATGAGTTATCAGATCCTTACAAATATGGATGGGTTAGGAATATACTTATGATTATGACATTCTTGCAGATTAAGTTTCATGAGTCTTACTGAAACAGCCAACAACACTTGATGTATGTGATTGATCCTAGAAGAATCATCTAGTGGATGGGAGTAATTAGGGGTGACAGTTTCTGACCTTACCTGTTGACCTGGTCCAACTTGGACCTGACTTGCGTAACCTGACCCATCGAGTTCGTGGGTCAGGTACAGATCCAATCTCAACTCACCAACGGGCAAACCATCATGTAGGGCTGAATCCGGACCGAATACAGATCGGATATCAGCATATCCATATCCATATTTATTTTGTCTGATGAACATAAATACGGATATGGATATTATTCAGATGCAAAAATTTATATCCATATTTATTTTAAATGGATACGGATACAATTTGGATATTGAAAATATGGATATAATTATGGATACAAGTTGGATAATTAAACTTTATGACTATAATAGATGATATTACTAAATAGATGATAAATTAAGTTAATAGTATGTTTATATAATTGTATATTTTTCTTAAAAATTAATAAATATTATATAAAATTTATAGGACTACAGATAAATTCGGATATTCCAACACGGATCGCATAGTTGTCTATCCATATCCACATCCATTTTTCTTTGACGGTATGGATACAGATACGGATATTAGTCGGATCCTCAAATTTCTATCCATATCCAAATTAATTCAAATATGAAAACAAATCCGAACGGATATTATCCATACCACTTTCACCCCTACCATTAATTCAAAAAGATATATGGTATATGATTTTTTAATAATATATTTAGATTGATTTTTATATATTTTAAAATTACATAATATAGGAGCAGCTGGACCAATGAATCAATCACTTAGAACTAACAGGAGAGATGAGTTGTAGAACAAATGGTGCAAAATAATGAAAAACAGTCTATCCATTTAATATAAAGCCCTAAACTAAATAGCGTAGGCCATAAATAGGTCAATGGTTTGGTAGGTTGGCTTTAGGTCGGATTCGGGTCAAACATTCCTAACCTGCTTGTAGGTCAGGTCAGGTTCGAGTCAGACCCTATGAGCTTTGGTATATGAGATCAACCTAACCCGCTAAATACTACCCCTAGGTGGGGCTAGAAATAGGCTCGGGTCCAGCTGACTTCAAATAGAGCTATCGGCTAGGCCTAAACAATATCAAGCAAAGTTTGGGCATTAGATATAGACCCATTTTTTTGGGCCGAGCTCAGATTTACTATTGGCCCGACACGAGCCTGGCCCAAGCTCGAGTTCAAGCCTGATGCTAAGCCCAAATTTAGGCCCGAGCCCGAGCAGTTAGGCTTAGTTTCTCAATCAAATTTAGCACTTAATGAGGGTTTGATTATTTGTTTCTAATGAAAAATCTTAAAGAATATAAATCGGAGGTTATGACATGTTGATTCTTTTCCATTATTCTATTTTTAGATTTCCAACACAATATGTAAGCTTGTAATTGTACATTTGGGCCAGCCTAACTGGTCCAATCAGGCTGAGCTTGAGAAGGGCTCGGGCCTGAGTTTTTGAAAAAAATTCAAGCCTAAGCCTGGCAAAAGCCCAAAAAGAAAAAAATTCGGGTTGCGCTCGTATAGGGGTATGGCCCAATCTAGGCCAATTCCAGTCCTACCCCTAAGTGAAATTCCATTAACCAACAAAATGCAAGAAGTTGGATTTTTCTGATGAGAACCCTTTATGTTAATTGATAATAACACTCCCCCTCTTGGTTAATGCACTTTTCTAACTCCTTTAAAACGCTATGCATGGAGAATGAGGGTTTTGTTGGTGTGGTCCCTCCTCATATGGGACCCATCGACAAATAAAGAGGAGCCAAGTGTGGAACCCAAAACCACACAAAAAACTTATCGTGGTGTGTGCAAAAACTAGGGAGATGCAGAAACCTTTTATTACATGGAAAAAGAGTTCGTAAGAGACTCTAATTTTTGCCTATAAAAGGAGGGGCTGTGGACGTGAAAAGGTGAATGAAAAAAAAAAAAAAGAAGAGAAGGCCGTGAGCCACCAGAAAGAGAGAGGAACAGGATGCTTCGTTCAAAAAAAAAATGATTGAAGAACATCGATTGGAGGAGTTCGCTTAAGGTCAGACTAAAGTTATTCCATCGAGGAAGGTTCTTCTGGAGGTTTGTTTAATCTTGAATTTCTTCTTTCTTGTATTAGAAGCGGTATTCTTATGTAGTATCAGGAAAGATTTTTGTACTCTAAACTATTATTATAGTGGAAGCTCCTTCTTGCTCTGATCACTGTTTGGACGTAAGCTTCGACTGAACCACAAAAAATTCTGATGTTCTTGTGATTGCTGTGATTTCTCTATGCCTTTGATATTATCATTAGCGTAATTTTTTGCACGCTTTATCTATTATTTTTCAGTACTCAAATTCCAATAGATTTCACTATTAAAGAAGAGAGTACTCAAACAGTAAGCTAACTCATGAGCAAGAAAATAGTAAGTTATAAATGGCCTGATAGTAAAACATGCCAAAAATACAAGATTGCCTTGGTAATGACTGTGTTGTATGTACTCATAGTGTGCAATACACATGACTGATAGAATCAGGATGATTGGATCAGTGATGAATTAAAGGCATGTTTGATGGCTGTGATCCGATTAAACTTATAAAGCCTTTTACCAAAAGATTTTTTATTCATGTGAATTTATAGGTATGATATGATGCATTTATAGAGGTGAGCCCCAACCATGGCACAGCATCCGCATTCTATGTAGTAGATAGAAGAATTGATGAAGGTGTTGGCTTAATGCATGATGAAGGTGTGGATAAAGAACCTACTCCAAATGGAGGAGGGGTGCAACTGCTGAGCTACAGTGCAATTTGCCAAGAAGAATAGCTATTGCTACACAGACAAACACATGATAAATAGACTGACGCCACAAGTATCAAATTGCAATCTTTTAGGTAAACATACACACAATAATATTATCCCAAAAGTATCAAATTAAAACTTTCGGGTAATAGTAGAGAACGTAACTTCTAATCAATTCCATTAGCTAACTAGACTTCTATTTATTTTGTTCAAACTGTCTTCAAAATAATGGGGTGGTTAACATACCTGGAGAAGGATGAGACCCGGGAGCCAGAGCTGCAAGAAATTAATTGACAAGAAAAGCAAAGAGTTAGCAGCTCGCACAGCAACAGGTAAGAACATAAATTTAACAGTGTAGGTGAGGAAGTAGCTGAACTCGTACGTGCGCATTTATTCATTTTCTTTTCTTTACTTTATTTTCTCTGTTTTTTATAAAAAAAATACTCATAGCCATGATCGATCGTGATGAAGAGCTGTCCCTCCTCAGATCGAAACAGAAGGTTCGGAGCGCTCAGCTCCCGAACGGCTGACAGACTTTTCAGCAAATACGAAATTGACACGTACAAATTCAGAGAGAAAAGCCAATGAGCGATTCGCTAAAAAGCCTGTCTGCTGTCCGGAGCAACACAGCTAAGCGAGAATACTTTCCGTAATGGTAAAGGCCACCGGAAAGCGATCAGGGGCGAAAAAGAAAGGGGACCCCGAGGGATGCTATGGAAACCACAACGAACCGATTCCCACTCGTTTCCCACGGCCGATCACGATCACCGGACGACGACCCGGCATCATGAGAGCCAACAAGAGCGATCAAAGAAGAAGAAGAAGTATCGGGGTTCAGGGTAACCGATGGGAGAGACATTTTACCTTCGGTGCAGGCGGACAGGGTGGAATTGACGCCGCAGCGGCTGGAGAGCTGGAGGGCCTTATCGACGGTGATGTTAAGAAATTTAAGGATGTTGGAGTCCTTGTAGAGCGCGCACAAGCACGCGAGCTGGTTCTTCACCGCATCCCTCAGCGGCTCGCAGCACGACTCTGACGGCTTCGTCGAGTTGTTTATGTACTGTGCGCACTGCGACAGATTCGCCGCGCACGACGGTGGCTGCTGCCCCGTCGCCACCGCCGCCATCATCGCCACCCACACCACGACTACCATCACCGCCATCTTCTGCCCTAAAATCCCCATCTCTCTCTTGGTCCTCTTTATTTTCCCGCAGACCGAATTGGGAACCTTCTGTGGGCTATAATACAGCTTCCCGGGGACGCTCCATCTGTGCGTCCGTTGTCACCCCTCGTTGAGTGGCTCGTCGAAGACCCGGCCACTTGCCGTGACGCGACTTTTCGTTTGGTCGACTTGTCATCAATGAGGGCCGTCGTTTTTTTTGACCATAGGCAAATGGAGTAGGTAGTATTGAATGGACGGTCTCTGATGACTGGAGGGTGGAACTCTTTGAGATTGACGGTCGTGATGAATACCAAATGAAGTCAAACATGTAGTCCACCGCGCAAAACAAATGCCTTTGCGGAAAAGACGATCACAAGTTAATGCTGGCGATGGATACTAATTGACCGTTGGATTAAAGGGTGACGGTACATTGGAACGTGTTGTTTCCGGGTCTATGTTTTATATTCCTTGGTCTAGACCGTCAATAGATTATCCCGTAATGGTCACTGAAAATAGCTGGAAGCCAGGTTAAGATACGTGGGCTAATTAGCCGTTTTGTTGTTGGATTTTGTTGGTGCGTACATTGAAGGTGGGAGAAAAATAGTGATGGTCTTTTGATAGAAAAAATAGCGATGGTCTTTCACGCATAAGATCTGGAGCTGTTTATTTTTGTCACCAAACGTCTGAGAAGAACAAATCATACCGATAATATAAAATTGGTTTCGATTTTTTTAGTTTTTATTGTCTCCATCAAAGAACGAAAGAGTAATGGAAATAGAAGAAAAATAAGTATCCAGATCGCCAACGTGTGAACATGTTTGGTCATGCTCCCATAATTGTTTCGCTTTCGCTGAAATTGGAACTTGGACGCTGGAACGCGTAAAGCGGCGTGTTGGCAGGGCTTTGAAGTCTTTGGAACGAAATGTCGGTCTTTCATCTATTATTATTATATATATTTCAATTTTCAAATGATTGTTGGGCTTTTCAGGGATATAGAGAATTCCGTAAATGATGGAGGGTTGAGGGTCTTAACATGTAACTAATTTCATACCACATGCATTTGAATGCTGGCATAGAACACTATATTACAAGATTCTTTTGTTGGAGTTGTGGTCTCCAAAAAAGCCGATACACATCACAAATCTATGGCAATTCAGAATCTCATCCAAATAAGATCAGCTGGAATATTATTTGAATTTTTAGTTCTACAAATATTATCTGAATTTTTTGATCTTATATAGATAATCATAATTTTATCTGATGCTTTGGTCGATATAAGAGTAAATACTCACCTACACGGATCTCTTATATACTCTCACCGTTTAATCCTTAGCACCATTATCATGTTAAAGATCCGAATCCATCCAAATCCAATCATAAGTACCACAAAACAAATATCATAATAGTTTGTGATTAGTCCAAATAAGTCTATGCTGTTGTATTCCTTTTTTCTTTTGTTCATGAGCTAAATCCATCCTAATATATCATTAATAGCAAATCAAAATCTTACACACACATAAAAAAATATATATATATTTAGATTCTTTGATTTTATATAAATAATCAAAACCTATATAATGCATGGCCTACGTGAAACCAAATGTACCCGTGCTGGTCCTTACAAATCCAGGGTTAATTTAAAAGGAATCATAACTATGTGGTAGAAAGAAGCTAAAAACATTCATGAGTATCTAAAGAATGCATTAATTAGCTCTTACGAGTTATGGAATATAATAGTTCAATAACGTGTCTTGCAACATAAATAGATGTGCAATCTGTGATGATAGCATAGTGTTGATCTATTATACCTTTTTGTCATGCATCAAATGTTTGCGTTTGGCCTGCATTGGCACCAGGTAGGGGCCCACGACAATCCTGTCTACACGACAGTGGAACTGAGATGTAAGAAGTGTTTTTCAAATCCTGTCTCCACTTTTGGATGAAGCGGAGGTGCGAACCTCCCCGCAACAGCACCAAAGCCAAAGTACAAAAGCTGTTTCAAACATTGATACCTTGCCGATGGAAGTGCGCCTATGATTCTTGATATTATACCTGATCAAAAGTCCTGTCACCTTCCCGAAAAATGTTTTCTTTGATGGGACAACGAAATAATTTCGGGGGAGATAACAACACTGTTGATCAGGTACCTTTCAGGAAAATGTGAGTCATGACTAAGTGGTCCACTCTCATCAATCAAATATCAAGAAGGGGATGCATCGGGATTAGTAGTGGGATAGTTAGAGAGTTAAAAAATAATAGTTGCAGAGTCGCCTCCAACAATGTCCTTCCAGCACCAATAATTTTTTAGTGATGCCTTCTCAAGCAGCTTCAACACTAAGAACTGAAACATTTGTGATAGAACCACCAGCAATGAGCAGCCCGGTACTGTAATCTTTTAGGTATAAACTCACTACTTCACCTTTACAACACCAAAGAGGATTCCAGGTAAACTATATCACCCATGGGGAGGTGGTGTCATTGAAGAATACTGAGTCCCCTAGTTTTAGAAGGTTTTTTCGCAGCCCTGACCTTGGGGAATTTGTGAGCTAGAAAAGGTAGTCCTCAGAACAATATGTGCTAGAGATTTTCTGTCACCTTAGAAGATGCGCTCGTGGACAACCAGATAGAATACTGAAGATAATAAATAGTTCTTTTCTTGCTTAGAAGAATTGATATGGTAGGTATTTCTAAGCTATCGTATAAGGGTATTAATGTGGCATGGAAAGAGAAGAACTATCAAAAATGTTAGCAGTAGACCGAATGTGCTGAGCTACTCTGCATTAAACAAGCAAAATATGCGAGGGCACTTCTCCTTCTTGGCTCTGCGTATGAAATAATATTTCTGAGCTGGCAAACAAGCTAGCTATTTGCAGGCTAGCTTAAGTTTAGCTTGAAATTTGATTTAAGTTCGGTTCAATTGGCGAGAAACATGCCAAGCTAGGACTAGGCTTCATTTGCCCAAGCTCGCACACATTAGCTTAGAATATTTTATAAAATATATATTTTAAATTATTAATATTTTATATAAATAATTATTTTGTAATATTTATAAATTAATATAGACTATGTAGAATAGAATGTTTCTAATTATAAGATTAAGATATAATAAAAAAATATTATGCTACACTATATAAATATCTTAAATGATATCAAGTTCTCACTGTATCTCTTAGATGAAGAAGAGCTCCCCCTATGTAAAGCAAAAATCCTATAACATGTATATATACCCAAGGAATCCAAACGATCACCCCAATGTAAAGCAAAGGTCGTTCGAGACATGCTCAAGACATGGGCAAACCAATTCAAAAACTGGGGCATAAGTCCATTCTTTCAGAGTCACTTTGATTTTTAGGAAAATTATAAAAACAACCCTCAACCAAGGGTCAACCAAGTGATACCCCGACCCTTGATTTAAAAAGTAACAAACAAATTCTTCAAGTTTGCAAATTGGTTCTTCGACTCTCTGCAGCAGATGATATTAGCTTATTATTTCAATTAGCAAAAATGCTCTCATTTTTTTTTAGCCCATTCGAATATTTTTTAAGATCCATGCAAACAGATGAATAATCCAGATTATCCACACAATCATTTGAAATATATGCAGATGGATGAGTTATCCTAATCATCCATTGATTATCTTGATATCTAAGTAGGTAGGTGAATTCACATCATCTATATGGTTGCTTTGAGATCTACGTAGATGGATGAATTATCTTGATCATCTACTAATCCCTTGACATTTGTGCAAATAGATGAATATTAGGATCGTCCATCTATTTGCTTTCCAATTTGTGTAGATAGATGAAATAGCCTTCATTATCCACTGACTGCTTTGAAATCTATGTAAATGGATGAATATTTGGATCATTCATGTGGTTGCTGTGAGATCTATGCAAGCATCATCAAGCTCTCTTCCTCCTCTTCTGCTTTTCCTCCATGTTGCTAGTGACGTGGATGACATAGATAGAAACACTGACAGATAGTTCATGTGCCAATCTTTTTCTTCAATCTCGATCTCTTGGACTTGAATCATCCACAAGCCCCATCCTCTCACCTCCGCAACTTCCTACCAATCGCTAGAGCACTACAGCAATCAAAGTCCTTTGCCAAGATCTCCACTCCCTAAAGCTCGATCACTACCCCTACCCCTCTCCCCCCTGCGCCCACACCCCCTCCCCCGCCTCTGCTCTCGACCATGGACGAGTTCCTTGACTCCTAGTGCGGGACTTCGATTCCATCCCCCTCCAACTCGATCACCATCCTTATGTGAGTACAATCCTACTAATGCTTCCCACTTTAAGGATCATGACGTTGGGATCTTCGATAGCTGGAGTCCTTCAACCTAAGATGATGTCTTTGGTGATGGGGTTCCGGATCATCCACTACATCCTTGTGATTTGTGTAGACAGATGGGTCATCCACCATAGCTTCAAGATTTGTGCAAATGAACGATTAATCTATTAAATGTATGTCCTAGAAGCCAATCAGATCGACACATTAATTCTTTTAGGACATAATTTGTACTTGACCTAATTAATAAGGATAGTTAATTTTTATTCATGTAGTGTATGTGTCCATGAATCGTCTAGAGAACTAATAAGATATGACATATATTCTCAAGAGTTAAAATTTGAGCCATGTTTATTAATAGTTAATTTTAAATTATTCTGATCGATGGATCATCACGAGATTGTGATTGATTCGATTAGATTGGTGCACGGATCACTTTTTTTTGGATAGATGAGTTCGAGTCTACAGTGTAAGAATATTGAAACGAGAGTGCAGATGTTTGTTAGAAAACAAAGTATCGAACGTGATCAATACGAGAGTCACATAGATATCTATTCACTCGTCATGACTTTCTCGATGTTGTAGTGGTATGAATGGTTTTTTGACCTGTGGTACCTCGACTACTCATAATGGGGGTTGCTGTAATTTGACTTACATATACTTGTCCCTAATCATTTGATTCTTGTGGTGTAGATTGGCTGTAATAGGTTTATTGTAGAGTAGGGTTTGCACCTAGATGGGATCTATCAAACTTGGTAGATAAAAAATAGTCCTATATGATTTATGAGATTGAGTTTAAAAGACCTTGATCCGAGTAGAATGAATCATGAAAAAGTATTTTTACATTTTGCACATAAGAACTCAAGTTGAATAAATCTTATATATAGTGGATGATGGGGTTTGATGAATTTTTCATAACATCCATTTGTCAGGACTCCGATAGAAGAATTGAATCATACGATAACTACATTTAGAGATTCATTCCTTCTATTCTACTGGATTGTCACTACAAATTGTTAGATATCACTGGTAGATTGTGGAACCAATAAAAATTATTTTGATGATTAATAATTCTTAATTGGTGAGTTAGAATTATTCCAATTCATTGAAAGAACTTCAATGATATTTTGATGAAGATCAAAATATATTTTACTACCAAACAAAATAAAATCAATGGGATCATATATAAAAAAGATCCTGACTGATTGAATTGTTGAATCATAATTTTGAATCATAAAAAAAATTAATTATCAAATTGATTAATAATTAGACTAATATGTAAAAGTTACATGAGGACTTGCTAAAGGTTAGTAAGTTATAGGAGAATAATTGTAATTGTTTCTAGATTATTTGATTTGATCAAATAATGAGGTTAAGTCCTAATCAAATTAAATTCAGATTTAATTTGATTAAACTTGATTTGATTTTGAATCGGATTGGATTTTATGGTCTAAATGGTTTAAAGTAGATCAATTGTTGACTCATTATGAAACCTAAATCAATTTGGATTTGGATCCAACCCAAGTAGACTTAGACCAAGTGTTGACTTGATCCAAGGGAGATCATGCCTAAAAAAAATCAGATTTAATCAGATTTAATTTGGTTTATTGGGTTTTCTAGTCCAAATAGGATTTGGGCCTAATTCTAATTGGGTTTGACTTAAACTAGATTTGAATTGGATTGGAATTAAGCTAGGATTCTTGAGTCCCATTAGACTGGGACTCTCTCTCCTTATCCACGCCCAAACTCTCATGCCAAAAAGATGAGTCCTATTAGACTAAATCTTCTCTCCTTATCCACACCCAAGCTCTCATGCAAAAAAAGTTTTTGTGTGGAGAATATGGGCGCACAAAAGAAGGGGGCGCAGCACTCAAAAGTCCTCTTCTAAGGACTCTAACTAATCCTAATAAACCCTAACTAATCTTAGATGTGTGATTTAAAAGAGGGTCGCCTCCACATGAATAAAGAGAGGTTATTAGCATGAAAGAAAGAAGACAAAATAAAAAGGGGCACGACATAAGAAGGGAGGTGTGAAAAATTATGCAACGTGGGATGCTCCAAGATGTTGGATGCCTCTCCCCTTTAACCTCTCTCCCTCTTTCTCTTCTACACATCCAAAGAGTTGGACACTTCTCCCTTCATTTTCTTCTCTTCCTCTCTTGGTCCAAGGTTAAACATGTCATCTCTTTTTCCTCCAAATTCAGTCCGGAGTTGGATGAAAAGAAAGAAGAGAAATTTGATCTCTCATCTTTTTCTTTCTCTAGATCTTTTTCCGTTTCTCTTGAGAAGAAAAAAGAAAAAAATCAGATTAGATCTAATTTTTGCTTCTCCCACATATCTTTTTAATTTTTTGAGAAAAAATCAAAAGAAAGAAAAGATTCGACAATCTAAAAAATAATTTCTGTAAGGGAGCTAGCATCCCATGAGATCGGAATCTTCTGATTAGATTAGCCTTGTACGAATATCTGTAAAGGTCGGATATTTGTGTAGCTTCAACGGACTTAAAGAATCCATGGATCATCGATCGTGGTTGCAATGGATCTTGAAGATATTCAGGAATCATCGGATCATGATTAAGATCTACTCACGCAAAGGTAAAATTCTAATTTTTATTTTTACATAGATCTTAATCTTGTATATATGATGATGCCTATATTTATGTGGAGATGTGATCACTATGTATGTCAGATTAGATTAGATTTAATTAAAGATTAATTTTAAACATTTTGATATAAGGTTATTCTGGCATAACTTTGAAATGTTATGTTGTATGGTTATCCTAGAATGATATTGAAAGTTTTAAAAATGGTTTTAAATTTTTATCCACTGTATTTTAAAATTTAAAATTTCTTATGCAATCGAAAATCCATGTGATGGATTTTCTTCATAATCTTCATCATCATTGATCGCTTTGAAATCTGTGCAAGTGGATGAATATTCTAGACCAACTAGTCGCTTTGAGATCTATGCTAATAAATAGATGATTCTAATCATACATTGATTGCTTTGAGATTTATATAGGTAGATAGATTATCATGGTTATGCACTCATTGCTTTGAGATCTATGCAAATGGATGAATAAAGAAGTTTGGAGTATTTTGAAATTTGATACGAAGGGCTGTTTAGTCATAATATATTTTTATTCTATCATATGATGGTCACATGATATCAATTTATCAATAGAGATAGTGTTGGATTTTCAGATGGTTACATGCATGCATTTTAAAATTTTTAAGTTTTCTAATCTGATTGCAATAAAAATAAATTTAGATTAAAACTATTTTAATCTAACATGCATCAGATCTAATCTGCTAACTATCTAGGATCTATCATATGAACATGAAAGCATTCGATCTAAAATTTGATAAAAAAAATAAATCAAACTGAAGATCCAATCTCTATGCCTTTATGCGGATCGATGATCTCTACAGCTGATGATTGTGGTATACTTCGAATTTTTTGATCAGCCATATGTACGTCTGGCATCTATGGATATCCACACAAGGTCCTCGAATCCGATCAGAATCCGTTGCTTCATTGGGATGCTAGTGCCCTTGTAGAAGCCATCTCCTGATGGTTGATGTTGCTGATCTTCATCAATCTCTCAAACTTTCTCAGAGAAGATGGAGTTGAGGAGAAAAAGAGGAGGATGAAGAACAAGAAGACTCTCTTCTTTTCTTTCTGGAACCTACGCATAAGATTCCTATGCTAGATATCTATCATGCTTGAGAAAAGAACTCTTCTTTTCTCTCACGCCTAAGAGTAACTTTTCTTCTTTCTTCCATGCCTAAGAAGAACTCTTCCTCTCCTTTTCTCGTGCCCAAAACTGATCTCTCATCAGATTTTTTTTCACGTTAAATCTCTCTTGGTTTCCTACGCCCAAAGACTATCTATTTATAGGCGTGGAATAGGGCAAAGAAAGGAGTTTGGGGGGGTGTCCAACTCTTGGATGCCTCCCTATTTTCTTGGCATGTATAAAAAGTTGGAGCGTGAACTCCTTCATGCAAAAACTCTTTAGCATGGCTTCCTCTTTCACATTGAAAATCAATTGGCGTGGGGCTTTCTTTATGGAGCAAAGGAGAGAGATGGAATCTTAATCCAATTAAGCTTTCTCTTGGTGCCCAGATTTAATCAAATCAAATCCTAATCCAATTAAAAATTGATTGGATCCAAAGAGAATGAAATTCTAATCTAATTAGGAACCCAATCTCTCTAAATTAAATCCTAATCTAATTAGGAATTAGAAGGCATCCAAATCCTAATGTAATTAGGAATTAGTCTTCCTTACAATTGGGTTATCTCATAATCCAATTAGGCTTGATCTAATTAAATTCAAGTTAAGCTAAATTGAATCCAATTTAATTAGAATTGATACTAGCCTAATTGCTCAATCAAATTGAGCCAATTAGCAATCCAATTGCTAATTAATCTTCCTACAACTCACTAACTCTTAGTAAGTTAGATAATTGCAGTAATTGCATTGGATCAATCATCAATCATATTGACAATTACATTCCATTGATAAACCATTTGATCGGACAAAGGCTCTTTTGTATGTGACCCCATAGATTTTATTCTATCTGATAGTGAGATATACTGTAATCTCTATTACGATATCATCGAAACTCTTTTCGATGGATTGGAATGATTCTAACTCTACCCATCAAAGATCATCGATCATCAAGACGATACTTGGCGAATCTCATAATCTACCAGTGATACCTAGCAGTATGTTGTGGCAATCCAACATAACGAAATATTAAATCTCTAAGTACAATTACCGTATGATTCGATCATTCTATCGTGAGTCCCAATAAGATGAAAGTCATGGATAACTCGTCAAATCTCATCGCTTGTCATATGTAATATTCAATCGACTCAAGTTCATAAGTAAAATCTTATAGAAATCCTTTTCCATCATTCACTCTGCTATAGCCATGATCTTCTGAACTCAGTCTCATGAATAACATAGAATTATTTCTTATTTATCAAGATCAATAGATTCCATCTAAATGTGTACCCTACTGCTACAATGAACCTACTATAGCCAACATACACCACAAGATTTCGAATGGCTAGATAAGCACGTGATTATGCAGTCAAACTACAGTAGCTCTATTGTGAATAATCGAGGCACCGCAGGTCTAAGGACTATTCATACCATTGTAACATCAAGTATGTCACTGACGAGTGGATAGATATCTATGTGACTACTCGTGTTGGTTACACTCGATACCATTGTTCTCTAATAATCACCTATACTCTCGCTTCAATGTTCCTACACTGTAGACTCGAGACTCATCTATCTAGAGAAAAGTGATCCGTACATCAATATTATCGGATTAATCACCATCCTCATGATGATCCATCGATCGAAAATATTTAGAAATTAATTACCAATGGCACATATCTCAAATTTTCAATTCTTGAGAATATATGTCATTATCCTATTAATTCCTTGGATGATTCATGGAAACATGAATTAACATGAATGAAAATTAATCTTATTTATTTTATTTAATTACAAAATCATGCCACTAGAAAGGTTACATGTGTGGCCAATTTGACTTTTAGAACATACATCTAACAGATAGATGGTAGAATAATTTGAAATAGTTTGAAAAATATTTTTTGAAAAACTTATAGCGACACCCTTTAAAGTTTTCCAAAAAGAAAAGTCTTAAATAGATCCGAAAACTTTATAAATGTTGCAAAGAGTCCCAAACATGTCTTAGAATACGTTATGACGTGAGGATTAAATCTTATAGAATATCATAATTGCCCTTTTCAGAATTTTTTTATCTTGCTGCAAAATGGAGTGGAGGGAAAGAAGAGTCATGTGATATATATATGTGATCATCATCTTTCTTTATTTTTTTTGGTTGTGCTCTGTCCCCCATCCATTATAGAGAAGTGAGAAAGAAGAGAGAGCAGAGAAAGAGCATAGATTGGACAAAAAAAAGAAAAACCATATAAGAGATAGAAAGGAGAGCATAGATCGAAGGGAGAGAAGAGAACTTAGACCATAATGGCTTCGACCACTAGTAGCCATGCCTCCGCCCAATGCTTCAGCCAAAACACCATAGTGTATTGTGACTGTGGGTTGAGGGCATCCATGAAAATCTTATGGACCATAGCTAATCCTCACCAATGAGATGCTCTAACGAAAAAGAATGTCTAAACCTTAGCACCAATAGTTTTTGATCTTTTCAAACTTTAAGAAGAACCAGTGAAGCTAAGCTCAGTATTGCATATGCCACTCCATAGGATCATCAAAGTCCACACTACTCGTACAATCCAACAAAGCATTCTTCTGCTGCTCATAGCAGCAAATATAGTTCAACCCAACAAGAAGCTTACATATAGCCGCCTATGTCTTCTTCCTATCAGCAAATTATAATATTTGAAGCAATAAAACATATTCCCTCAAAACAATTTGCTGCTGCTCAAAATTGCACTCAGTTTGCCACTGGATCATATTATGAGCCCATCGGTGTAATCCAGCTCAATGTTTTCTCGAGTGCTTCCTTCCAATCATGCGCACAAGGTGCATCATAGATAGCTAGATTCTTGACAAAAGACTTCATACTCAAAGCCAACCCTAAGCTTGAGGGTAGCATCTGGTCGAGATCATCCCTCACCTCCTCCCCAACTAAAAGTGGATACCAAAGTAACTTCTCAATGATAATCATAATATTTGCATAATGTAGTGCAAGAGCTGAACCGCTGACAATGGAGGGTGGAGCAAGCTTTGTTAATCTACTCTTTGGGCCAAACTACGATCTCCTGATGTAGTGCAAAGCCTTCTAGGGCTGGCCTCGCAATGGAATCGAAGACCCTCTCTATGAAAATTTACATCAGAATCCGTTTCAACCCCCATCCGTGAAATCTTTTGGGATTTGCCTTCACTTGCATCAAACTGAAGCAACCCGGAATGACTTGCACAGTGATCGGAAGGGATAATTTGGGTGGAAAGTTGTGACTAAGAAACAAAGCAATTCAAGCCAAGAACAGACTCCCCGAACACATGGTGTGTTCGAGAATGAATGATGCAGATTGCCTGGGCGAGGAGGAGGACGACTTTGTCATAGGTTTGGTTCCCGAGGGAGGCATCCCTAAGGTGCCTAATATTGCACTGCTGCCATCAGATCGATCTTCTGTTTGAAGGCCCGGCATGTCTCATCATGGACCAGCATTGGGGGGAACTTCTTGACGGACTGCTCTAGCTCGATGAGGACCTTAAGCTTGGTGTAGAGGGCCGTAGTGGAGGAGATGAAGCGTATCATCTTGCGGATGGTGCCGTCCATGTCTTTGGAGAGGAAGCCAAGGGTGATAGGGTCAATCCGGCCAATGAGGAGGTCAGAGCACATGTGCTTGAAGCCGAGGAGAGCAGGGTGGGAGCAATGGTGGCCGAGGCGGGATGCGATGATGGTGATGCGGTTGAGGTCCTCGAGCTTCTCGACGAGAGCCAAGGAGAGGAGGTAGGGCTCGTTGGTGGAAACAAGGTGACGAATGGCGTGGGAGGTGACTAGGAGTGGAGGGGCGTGATCTTGGAGTCAGAGAGGGAGCAGTAGAGGTTCACAGCTCAAGACATGGCATTGGCAACTTTGAAGGAGAGTATCCTGATGGTGGTGGCGACGGTGGTGCCGCCGTCCTGCGGTGGTTGCGAGAGATCCTTCACTTCTTGGCGATGGCGGAGGGGTTCTCAAGGGAGAAGGCGGTCCCGCATCTTATGGATCCAAGGCTCGATCATCATGGTCGAAATCTCGAAATAGATAGGAACCAAATCGATGCCTTCTTCCTTCTCCTTCTCCTCCTTTCTTCTATGGTTTCTCAGAGGGGATTTTGGTCGTTACTCTTTTTCTATTGATACTGTTAAAATGAAAATAGATGGCTGGGGCTCTTTATAATATTTATAAAGTTTTGACATCCCGTTTGAATTTTTTTTTTTCTTTTAAAATCTAAGTATAAATGGGTTAAACTCTGATTTTTTTTAATCTATGGAGAGTCTTATGGGATTGACCTCTCACGAAGTCTCCCAATATTTTCCTCGATCTTTATGCTTGCCAACCGGCCGAGCCAGCTGTGGGAGCTTAACCACGCTGTTCCCCGTCTCACACGTGCCCAACCGATAACATGCCTTCCAGACCAGCGTCGTGCTCGGTGCTCCCAGTTGGAAAGAGCAAGGGACAAAGAAATCGAGACAGTGTTGCTTCCTTCCGCGGTTGGCCAATGGCCGCCCCAGGCGTCGCGTCCACAAGCCTGGTCGCCCGCGGTACAAGCTCAGAAGCAGTCTCGTCGAGACTCCCGAGCTGAAAAATTTCACGCATCGGATGAGTGCGAATCCTCCTCTCTTCCTCCTCCCTTTCTCGACCTCTACCGAGTCGCTTGTTCATGGTTCTGCTCGTTCTTGTTTCCAGGATTCCGAAGGGATGCTCATCCGGCCTCAGGGGGGCCACATCGTGCGGCTGGAGTTCAAGCGGCGCCTCGAGAAGGACGCCGACGCCCGAGGGGTGCAGGGTGCCGCCGGTCTCTTTCACCCATTTCCTCATCTATGTTCCCTGCACACAATCTTTCCCCTTTCTCTGACCTTTGCTGATCTACATCTTTCAATAGGCGCGGCCGGTGCCGGAGACGAACGGGGGACTGGAGTATTTTCTGGACATCGAAGCTCGGAAGCTTGAGTTCAAGAATCCAGATCGCGAGGTTGGCCTTGGTAAGCTGCCTAGGAATCATTCTTTCTATCACCATTCAAAGCGTAATGGAAATGCAATGAATTGATGCGTACTGACGCTGTATGTAGATATTGAAATGCAAGGAAAATAAGGAGTTTGCACAGCTGGTATTGTTATGCTAATAAGCTGCGTGAGATTGCTGTGACGAAGCATATGTTTGGCCAAAAAGCCAGTAGCTCTCCTATACATAGGACTGAGAAACAGAATAATCTGTCATGGTAATATTGTTTCATGCTTGGTCATATATAGGTGAATGAGATAATACCATCTAGTTAAGCTATTTGAATCCAGTATCAGTACAAATCTCCTGTTTCCTTTTCACATGATGACTTTCATTTCATTGTCCAGTTTAACAGTGCCATAAAAGACAAAATAAGATATTTTTAAATGATTAATGGATTCTTAAAGTTCTGTGTTGTGTGGTTCAAAAGGTCACAGAGGGTGCAAAAAAAAAAAAAAACGTTAAGATGGGAAAATGATAAAAAAATGGACGGTGTGGGGAACAATTATATTAGAGGAATTTTAGGTAGGAGTTAACAAAGCAATGGAGAAGTGACTGAGATGGTGTAGGCTTGTATGATGAAAATTTGCAGAGGTTCCAGTAAGGAAATACACTCAAAGGTTTGTCAAGGGCTGTCAGAAGAGGAGGGTAAGGCTTAAGGAAATGTTGGTGAAAGTTGTGATTGAATGACTTGGAAAAGCTCGTATAGGATCATGCTTGACAGGATGGTTGGTGAAGGAGACCTCATAAAGTCTGCCCAGCATAGTTGGGACAAGGTTTGGTCGTTATGGTCATAATGGTGTCTCAAATATTCTACATTTCTAATTTATGCAGAACGATTATATTATAATATAGTCTTTTCAGTTAATTATATAGAAGGAATTGAGAAACTGAATTGTTGGTATATGATGATGAATGACCCTATTAGCAAATTATTGAAAAGAGAGAGCTTGAGAATCTGGCCCTTGCAGAGTTCCTTATTCTTTTTGTATTTTAGCAGGGAGATGAAATTCTTGGTGGTTCCCTCTCAAGTTTCTGCATAGACATAATTCAAGAAAACTGAGAACTTTTAAGACTTCTAGTAGCAGCATATTCTATTCAAAATGTAATAGGTACATATTAATCTTGACCTCTTTAATTTCTGTTATCTTCGAATGCAACAGTATGTGGATCTTTAAGTAGATTAACATGCTTTTGACGTATTAACGTGTCCACATATCATATACTTTCAGGATACTTTTTGGCCGACCAATATGTCAATTCCATGTGCTTGGGGCTATATAATTGACTTGAATCCTTCACAGTTAGCCAACTTGTGATTCGCAATTTGGTCAACTTAACTCCCATATATGGTTGCAGTTTTATAATAAATATATGAAAGGGGGGGCTTGCAAGTGCTTTTATCTCTGTTCTTCTCATTCTCCCTTTCTTTTTCTCTTTTCTCTCATTTTCCTATCATGTTTCTTCTTTCATTCCAAAACTTTAGAATTATGTGCTGGAAGTAACTTAAGACCTCATCATGGCATGTAACCAGTAAATCAATGTTTTTGGCCTCACATCATATGATTAAGGTTAGGTGCTATATGTATAAATTCTGTATATGTAAACATATCTAGACTCATGGTTAATATACTAGCTAGAGATGCTGCAATATATATATATATGCCATAAGTCTACATCTGTCTATAAACTTCCTTAAGTTAGATGTGCACCAAGAGTTTACCATGAGGATGATTGGAACCCCATATAGACATGGTTCCATTAGTGGGAGAGGAAAGATGCTAGGAAGGCAGTATAACAGCTAATTTGATGTCCAGAAAGTTCCTTTGTGCAAAGTCTAACGGGAGTTAAGGTGATGCTTGAGGATGCATGATCATCAAAGAGAGATCACAAAGACACTATGATGCAATGTAGTTGACAATGTTAGGATTTGACGCCTCGAGATTCAGCTCACATTGAGCCCACAGCGAGGTTTGCAGCGAAAAATGGAGTCCAACGAGACCAAGATCATCCGAAACGGAGCTCGGATGGAGGAGATACGAGCTTTTGAAGTCGGCACGAGATTCGAGGCGGCGGAGGACCGCCGGTGGCCGGCGGCGGGAGGCAGCGGCGCGGCTGCAGGCGGCGGCGCGTGGGACGCGCGACCCAGGCCTGCGCGGGACGCACGACCCACGCGGGCGGGCGGCCCGGGCGGGCGGCCCAGGCGGGCGCACGGCCCAGCCGGGCGCGCGGCCCAGGCCTGCGCGCGGGAGCGGGCCGGCCCAGGCGGCCTGCTGGCCATTTGCCCCGGTCCACCGTGGACCGGGCGGTCCACGGCTGGGCCTGTGGACCGCGTGGGCGTTTTCCACGCGTTTCTCGCGGTCCACGGTACTATTCCATGGACCGGAGTGCGATATGAGGGTGTGGGTGGCTTTCGGTCTTGATCCGACGGTCCAGGGGTTATCTGACTTTGTTTAGGACTCCTAATCCATCTCTAATCAAGTTTTTAACTTTTTAAAAGGGCCTAATCGGTAACAGAGAGAAGGGTGGTTCGGATTCTTGCACCGTACGAAGCCCGTACGAATCCAATTGAAGAGAGAGAGGCGGAAGCGCTTAGAGAGAAGTAGCAGGAGGCTCCCGGACAGCGGTCGCCAGGCATTTCAGGGGTTCAGAGGGGTCTTCCAAGAGAGAGAGAGCTTTTGTGAGGGGAACTTCTAGTGAGAGAGAATTGGGTGTACAAGGGTTGAGGGTGAGGCCTCCTTTTGTAAATTTTTTTTTCATAGTGAAGTTTGCATGCCCCGTGGAGGCGAGTCCTTTTGTGGCTGATCTACGTATTTTGATTGCTTTTCTTTTATTTTGTTTCTTCTTTCTTCCTGCTGCATCGCGTGGTATTGAAAAGATCTTGGGAGGTGGTGTCCTGGCCAGACATCCACCCCATAGACAAGGGATATGATGGCACCGCAATTCATTAACAAAGCGTGAAGTAAGCTAAAATTTAATTGCTTGAAGGCAAGCTGGAGCTTTACTCGAAAAACTACTAGTTTTTGAAACTTCAAATTGCAATGCTCATATTTAAAATAATGGCCCCAGTGAAAGATGTAAGTTTAGAAGCTGTTGGTGTATATTAGCAGCTGAACATTGATCACGAAAAGTGAATTGTGAGGAGGAATGATTGGCAACAAGGCACTTTGAAATGGCTAATAATTTTCAGATGGGCTGCCTGGATCTTATACGCATATTATAGAAGTTAGAGGGTAGCTGTCTCAACTCTCATTTGTTGGGGCGGGGTGTGGGGTGTGGAGGGGTTGGGGGGAGAGAGGTGATGGTCGTTGACATGTAGGAGTAGTGCATGGGTTAACACACTTTATCTTCATTGCATCTTTATAATCCCTAAAGAAAACCAACCTTGGGTTCTTTCATAACAGATCAACAAGTGAGTTCTGCCCTTCCAAAATGTCAACAACAGCACCCATGTAGCCCTTCTATTGCCCCTTCAGTGGAATGCTGAAATCTGAAAATTAGTGTTTATTCCAAGTTTAATTGCACTGTGATGTTGATTGTTGATTGTCAAGTTTTAGCTATAAAGTTCATGAAATGGTTGAAAGTTTGATTGTCCATGAAGGGACTTAATCATGTTCTAGGATAAATCGCATCAAGACTTTTTGGCAATAAAATTCAATTGATCAATAATGTTCCTTTTTAGTTGCTAACTTTAACTAGTCATGCACTAGTTCTATCTAAAGGAGTGCTTTCCTAAATGGATTTATAGTGAGAAAATCTTCTGAAGCAACCTCTAGGGAATTGCTCAGCCAGAGAATATAAATTTTCCGATTAAAGAAAAACTATCTATGATTTGTAATGATCACAAAACTTGCATGAAAAGTTCCACACAAGTGATTATATTCTATGAACTTAGAAGATATTGATTTGATCATTCTATACTGTAGTGCTGTATATCACATTGTATTTGCAGAGCGCGTGAATTATGTTATAGTTTAAGGATTTGATATTTCAGAAGTGGACAAGTTGAAAATTTTTCTTGGAAATTATTTTTCCTACATTTAACTTGAAGAGGTTGGATTTAAAGAAAAGATCATGTTTCGATGGAGAAATTAGTGGACTAATTTTGCAACAGAGACTAGTATGCTTGTGTAACTAGGCGATACCCTTAAGGATCTTAATGTAATACTTGAATTTGAACAACTATGGCTGTTTGATTTTTTAGGAAGACATCATATATTACTTGACTGCTAGATATGTCTTTCACAGCCAGTATTGTCATTTAATTTGTGCATGCTCATTTTAAGCCTCATCATTTTGTGCATTTCATATCTTTGGTATTCAAAAGATGCTCCAGGTCAAGGTTTTCATTGAGGAAGAAGGATTGTTTTAAAGACACACGGCTATTGTGTTTCTTTATTAGACAAGTTTTCTCATTGATACAAGATTGATTATGGGTTGTCTTTAACTAAGAATTTGAATGAATTTCTGTTGTAAGGTGTAGTCGGTAGTGTAGAAATGAAAAATTGAGCCATTTCTTTTGAGAAGTCCTTGAAGTTTCATTGTGACAGTGAAAGAAATGTGCAATCTTGTCATCCGCTGAAGAAGAGTTTTACTTAAGCTAAAGGATCAAGTTGTTTCGTCTTACATTAGGTCAAAGGATCAAGTTGCTGGTATTGTTGACCTAATTCTTCTTCTTCTTCTTCTTCTTTTCTCATTAGTCTCATCCTCCGCAGATAAGTTCACTATGGGCTGGATTGCCTAGTCATTCTTTTGGTTCACCACATAAATTACTTGGTATATGCTTGAGCAAAATTTAGGAGGCCCTTGTCTTCCCACTGTTTGAGAAATGCTAGGTCTATTGTTGTATGTGGATCTGGAGGAGATCAACATTCTATTTATTTATGAGAGAGCTCTTCAGTCCCTAAATTTACTGTGATATGTTCAGAACAAAATCTATTATGAAGGTGTGATCTGATCCTTCCTAGAATTGAATGGCAAGGAAGGATAATTTTTGCAGTTACTGTAGTTGTCTTTATTATTCTGCACAATCAGCTATTTGATTGCAGGAACATGGTTATATTCAATAACATGTAAATAGAAGTATGAAAGAAACTCCTTTTAATTGCTATACATAAAACACAACCTGACTTGCAGATAAAAATTATAACCAGTGTTTTGCAGCTACCAGGCCTGGATAATTCAATACCACATTAATGTGCAGATTAAACAAAGAGTTTTTCAATCACCTCTAACTTGAACTTGGGCAACTTCGATTTGCTGATTACTTCACTGGTAGTTGGATATAAGCATGACTGGCTTTTTTATAACGTGTTTTGCAGGAGATGGAGGATAGATTAATTGAGCTGGAAGTGATACAGAAAGTTTTGCTTAGAGGGTACAGGTCCGTTGACATCCCAAAAGTCCCTTGCATAAGAAGTTGATCTGCTCTCTTCTCTAGACCACACCAATTCTGTCTTAATCTTCATTGATCCTACAAAAATTGATATTGTATTAGCAAAACAAAGGCTTATGAAAATATTGCAATCAAAAAATTGGAAGGCAACCATATGATTGATTCATTACTTCCCTTATCTTCAAAAATCATTTTTTAGTTTCTCACTAACTAAATATGAATCATGTAACTGGTGAAATATTTCTTTCTAAGCTGTTCCTGGAGATGGTTCAACAGAATGAGCTGAACAGATCTGTATTGACTCTTCTCGATGATAATGTGTAGCAAGGCACTACGTAATGATCAAGGGGCCTGTTTCTTTCTTTCTTTCTTTTCTTCTTTTGGGTGTCTCTGGTTCTTTGTTTTTTTTTTTTCCTTTTTGTCTTGGTTTGTAGAATAGCTCGATATGTTGATCAACTGAGGTGTTGGGTTGCTCATTCATATGTTGTGTGGCTTATTCTGCAGAAAGAAGCTGCAGCTTTCATGGAGAATGTCCGTTCAACTGTTCTGAAGTATATCACGATATGAGACATAAACAAACATTTTGTAAGCCACTTTTTACTTTTGTTTTACCTCCTAATGCAAATTCAGTTTGAGAGTTGCTTATATTGCCAGGTGCTTTTTTTGTGTTTAATGTAATTTTATAAGCTCATCTTGCTCTAAGAAAAGTTGGAGGATTATTTATTTATTTATTTATTTATTTTAGTTGAAGATTTCACCTGCCTGCTTGAGTTTACTATTATCTTAATTAGTTAATTGAATTTTTCATTACCGTGTGCAACCAATTCCTTATAAACAGCCACATGGGGATAAAATAGAGCTTCCACAAAAAAGTATGGATGATGTGGTAAACATGCATTAAAGAAAATAAATGATCTAAATATAGTTTAAAGAAAACAATGAAAAGTATGAATTGCTCAACTATGCTGAGATAATAAAATCTTACCTAGATCATCAATTGAGATCTTTTGCCTTGAATTATATCCTAGTTCTTTTTATATACCTATCTCCATGAAAAAGTAAACTTTGAAATCAGGGAAACTCTTTTACATTATAATTGCAAATTCTAATGAACCAGTAATGTATTATCTACATGTTACCCTTTGAATGGAATCTCTATATTATGATGGTATCAATTCAAGACTTCTAATAGTTTCGAGATGGTAGATCATATCTATGGCTTGGTTCATCAATATGGGACTCATATCATCCAATTCAAAAAAGAGATAACTCTATGGGAGTTACATCAAGTACAACTCGAACCTGACCCATATATATATATATATATATATGTATAAATATGTATATACACATATACATATACTATCTCTAAATTGCTTACACATAAAAAAGATCTATGGATTTCTAGCCTATGCATTAATGATCAAACATTGAATAGTTTAAATAACACGAAACCATACATGTTTTTAGTTATTTGGTGCATAGATAAGAAACCTCCAAATTATATGAACTTTGACATATAAGCAATTTAGAGATTGTGGATTACATTCGATAGCTCCAATCATTGGTGCAGAATCCTCATTGTCCAATTCTGGAAAGGTATGACTTTATATGAATTACATCATGTGCAACTTGGTCCTGCCCACATACATATACACACATTATATATATTGTGTTGTATGCCATATTTTCATGCTTCAAGGGTTTTCTATCGTTAGATAAGCTCTGGGATTTTTATTTGTAAGGAACTTTATACAACTCATGTCACATGGTACGTATGACATACAAATTGTTGTATCAAGTACACTATGTGCCATCTAGCTATGTCTCTTTCATTTATACTTGGTAAAGGCTAAGCCTCCAGAACCAGTGGCATGGATGTGCTCTACAGTCTTCCAGCCCAATAATGGCTCAATATTTTACCAGGCCAAGCTTTACCCAACAAGTTTGGCCTTTAATTGACAATATTTCAAGCAGGCCTGCCTTTGCCTAGGTAGGCTGTCTCGGCTTTCAGCTTAGTAATTTTTTGCCTGAAGGATGGCAGCAACTCTGTCTATCGATCCCCCTACAGATTATTACCTTTCATCATTATAACACTAGTGATGTTGGTAACAGAACTAAGTTGACCCAATTAAAAGAATTTATGCAAGTTACATACTCTATCGCTATTTCGATGATATTATATATCTTTTATAATGCTTAACTGAAATTTTCCCATGCCACTTTTTTTACGAGGCTTCAAGTCTCTGAAATCTTTTTCACTACATACTATATGTAGGAGGTGTTTGGCGGGGGAGTGGAGGTCTGGAATCGGAATCAGAATGGGTAACTTCTATTCCAACTGTTTGGTTGGGAGGAGCTCGTTCCGATTCGGATTCTGGGGTGGAATAGAATGGATCAATCTATATAGAATTCAATCCCTACTCTTCTTTATGAATTCAATTTTCTATTTCAATTTCGATTCCGATTACGATTCCGATCACGAACCAAACATTTTGGGGGATTTGGCTGTTCCGATTTCGATTTCAAGTTGTTCTGATTCTTATTCTCATTCTGATTTCGGTTACGATCCAAACACCCGCAACAACTCTCATTAACTATGTAGCTTATTTTGTTTATTTTGTACTCAAGGGAAGAGAGAAACTGCACCTTCCGAACTGCAGGAATATTTATCAAATTACATAAATAAAAAAAGGAAAAATCTCTAATTAGATGAAGGATCTTAGCTGCTCATTCATCTTGTCACGTGCAATCCTTGGACTCTAGTCAAGTACTTCAACCTGAAAATTATCTAACATAGACTTGCATTCCGTATGTCCCAGACTTAGCATGATAATTTAGGCGAAGAATTTTTTCTACTTAACCTAGACCTGAAAGTAACCAATTTTAGCCATCAAATGTTGTTCGGTCTTAACGCTGGTTATGTGGTTTGATGCAGTAAATTGTAGAAGTTGGAAGTTACAAAAAATTTCTTAGACCTGTATGATATATCCAAGAATCAATTATTATTATATATGCAAGAGGGGTTATATACTTGTTTGTATGTGGATTTAACTACATTAAATCTTGAGGGAAGATAGAGGAACGAAACCAAATAGGCCAATAGATCTAAGCCAAACCTTGAAATTTCTTATGCCAATTTGTACACCTGCGGTAGACCATCCCAGTTGCAACTTGAAAAAAATGAAAGTGTATATGTATGTGAACCTTCGATGAGACATGAAACACTTGTTGTCCCTTTTTTTTTAAAATAATCGAAGAACAAAGATTAGGTAACCCACCGTGTTCATTTCATTAGAAAACACTGGTTACTGATCCAGAGATGAGATTCTAGTTTCTTGCTTTGCTAAGACAAAGCTCCTCGAGGACGCACTTTTAAGAAAGGCTTGTAATGTGATGCTGATTCAATGACAATACCCACTTAAAATTTTATGCGCAAGCCTGCATCTCGTGCATTACGTTTCCCCAGTCCATCACCTTTTGATCATATATCTTGTATTCAGCAAATAACAATTAGCACACTGGTTAGAATTGTGCAGGCATGCAGAGAGAAATTGATGACAGGGCTGGCCCGTCTAACATCTGAAGCCCAAAAAGGACCACTCATGCGAGGCCGACTGGAAAGCCTGTGTCCCATCCTGTGGGCCCACCGTGTAACGTATATGGCGCGATGACCCCAAACTGGCCGTCCGCTGCACTTGTCACAATACTCGATCCCTTTATCGTGCGTCGCCGTTCCCCCCTGTTCCCTCGGCTTCCCGGGGACATGTTCGACTGTTCGTCAATAATTGAAAGTTCTCGGAAACAATGAGAAATTCCTTTCCTAGTGAAATTCTCAGTTGCTGCCACGTAGGAGGTATAGAAATTTCGCGAGAGAACATGAGATCGCAGCAGAACGCATACTTCCCCGTTTAGTCCCGGACCGAAAAATCCCGCTGCCCGTTTAAAATCCCGCGACGGGCGGAAGGACCCCACGCATTTGGGGCCGGTCGATGCGTCCCTTCGCGCGGCATATATCCTCCGCCAGATCTCCATCGCACGGTCCACACCAGGCGGTGAAATGTTACCGCTTCCTCGCTCTCTCCCCACTTTTTTTTTTTTTTTTAAAGGAAAAAGAAAAACAAACCCTAGATCGTTCGTGCTGCCGCCTCTATCTTCTCTCTCTTTATATCTCTCTCCCCCCCCCCCATCTCTTCTCTCTCATCCGACTCTTCGTTGCTACAACGCCGAATTCGTGAAACGCCATAACCGCCAAGAATTTGAAATAGTGAAAGACGAGGTGAAAAAGAAAAGGAAAGGGGGAAATTTCCCAAAAGGGGCGAAAGAGGGAAGAACAAAGGGCATTTCATCGGATCGTCGGTAGGGATCCGGTCACCATGGACGTCGTCGAGGGGTGGTGATGGGATCTCGCGATGGGTGGTCGCCGGACGCCGATGAGAACGCCGACGAGCGATGAGACGGCATGCGAGATCTGAGAACCGCAAGATCGTACGGAAGCTTGGGGAGCCGGCCGGGGAGGCGGAGGGAGCAGCGGAGATCGGGTCGAGGATCTTCCCCTTCCGGGCGCCGCCGGCGTCGATGCCGTCGGTCGGGACGCGGCGGTCGACCAGGGTGTTCGTCTCCAAGGCCGCGGCCAAGGCCGGCGGCGGTGGCGACGGGGAACCCGTGGAGAGGGTTCTCCGCTCCGGGAAGCGCCTCACGGTGTCGGAGCAGGCCCCGGGGAAGAAGACGGACGGTGGAAGCGGCGACGGGGTCCAGTGGCTGCGTTTGCTCGGTGGCGGCGGCGACACGGCGGACCTACAGTGGTGGAAGGGGGAGGGCAAGAAGGTGGATCTTGGGGTCGGGGATGAGTGGCGCGAGCCGCTGCGCCAGAATCCGCCGGTGGAGCGGATGAATCTGTCAATCGAAGGGGCTCTATGGATTCTCCCGATGGTGGAAAGTTTGGGATTGCTTACAGCCGGAAGCGGCGGCGGCCACGGTCAGACGATGCGGGATCTTCTCTTTCTGGAGTAGGGGACAGGGACTCCGAGAAGGATCGGAAGTATGGAATCGTTTTTGCGCGGAAACAGCCTAGGAAAAGCCCAAGGTGGAACCTTTAGTTCAGGAAGTCTCGGGAGAGACAGGAAAAATTGATAGGGAGCAAGAAGAGATCTCAAGACGAACAGGTAGAGAGGGGGACGAAATTAGGGTAACAGAGTCTGCAAGAGACTTTGCTGAAAAGGTGGGCATTTCAGAGAATGATATCTGGACTGGCTTGACTGGTTCTATGGTGCTCGCCGTGCTCATAGATTCCTCCTGTGGCAGTAGTTCACATAAATTTTCGCGTCTCCTTATCTCTGTAGTTAGCTGGATGAAGAGAGCTCGGGTGAGATTCTGGCAATTTGCTGCTTTTCTTTTGTCTGAAGCAATAGCCAATGCTTTCTCTCTAATGGCGTCCATTTCTTACCAGCTCAGCCCCATAAAAATGTAAGCTTTCTGATTTTGCTGTCTTTTCTTTGTTTCTGTTATTTGGTTTTTTAGCTTTTGATTTTTTTTTTTTTTTTGGTTCAGAATATTTTCTTCAGCACTCCTATACCTGCTTGTGGACTTTGCAAGATGTATGGTGCCAGACAGTTTATACCTATGTTGTCTCTTGATTTTTCTGCCATTCCGTTCTTCTTCAAGAGTTTGCATGTTGGAATGGTTCTTCGTTCTCAGTATTTGCCAGGAGTTCTTGCAAGATACATAATGGGTTTGCACACGAGTTTTCCTGTGGCTGTGCGATTTGAAGAATATGATTCTCATATTCCTTGGGAGACAGGTTATTCAGGAACTGAAATCCCTGTTTCTGTAATTACTGCTGTGAAGAGGAATGAATCACATAATGCTTTGGAAAGCCCTAGATCAGTTGGACGAAGTGCAGTAATTTTGCATGGCTCAAGGCTACGCAAACATCAGAGAAAAAGGAGCTTCTCTAGGCATTCCAGAAGTCGCCATCCTTTCTTAATGAATTCACATCCTGGTTCATTGCGATCTGATCTGAACAATGTTGGAGTTTCTCCAGAAGCCAGAACACTTTCCCTAAGGGACTCCTTTGTGGAGCCTCTCCATGTGAAAACAACTGAATCTTGTATTAATGATTTTTTAAGTGGTAGAGATGATAGTGATGTTCTACTCCTCTTGGATCTCATGAAAAGCACAGGAAGTCATCTATGAAGAGCCCCATTGAGTTTAAGTTGGCTTTGGTTGAGCTGAAGCAAAACATGGACTTGGCACATTGCCGTGCAAATGTCTTGGTTACTGTTACTGATAGGTGCTGGAGGGAAGAAGGGGCTAATGTTATGTTGGAATTCTCACATTCTAAAGACTGGTGCATAGCAGTGAAGGTAAGGGGCATGACAAGGTACCTGCATAAACCTCAAGATATGAGGCCCTGTGTTGTCAACCGTTTTACTCATGCCTATATGTGGAGTGGGGAAGATGGTTGGAAGCTTGAGTTTTGTGATAGGTGGGATTGGCTTGTGTTTAAGGAATTGCATATGGAATGTCGTGAACGTAACTTACAGAGTTCGCAGGATGGCTTTACAAAGACAATACCAGTGCCAGTGGTTTGTGAAGTTTCGGATTATGAGGATGGTGCCATGGCTTCTTTTGTGCGCCCTGATTGTTACATCAGGATGATGGATGATGAAGTTGGGCGAGCTTTAGCAAGCAATGTTGCCATATATGATATGGACTTGGGGGATGAAGAGTGGCTCAACCAGCTAAACACTAGCTCTTCTGATGTGGATAATAGTGGTTTTAGTCACATTTCAGATGAAACTTTTGAGAAAATAGTATCTGTCTTGGAAAAGGATGCTTATAACAATCCCAATGACATTTATAAAAAAGAGAGGGCATTGGATCTTTGTCAGGATTTGGGGAACAGGGATATGCTGGCTGCTGTGTATGATTATTGGGTAGAAAAGAGGAACCAGAACGTGCAGCTTTGGTGAGGGCCTTTCAGGTAATAATTATGCTTCAGTTCTCTTGTATATCCACAATGCTTTGGGCTCCAACACTAACAATACAGAATTTGTGGTGTTGGTTGCTATCTAAATCATTTGTTACCTATTTCTGTGATGCAATTTATTATTATCTGTCTACTTATTACATAGTTTCAAGAGATGATGCTACTGTTTATTATTGAAAATATAGTTATTAAAAATAAGAGCAAATTCAATAGCTTAAAAAAAATCATGAATCCTGAAAATTGATTATTTGCATCACTTTTACTAGAAGTGTGGCACATGATCTTTGAAGAATCAGTTGTGTCAAAGCATAATATTTGAATTTGAAAGCAAAAATCTTCTATCATCAACTAAGATTAGTTATTCAAAGTTGTTTTTCTATAGCAAAGAATAGGTAATACGTGCTAGTCATCAAGTCTTAAAGAAGGCTTATGCAACATGAACCATCTACATATGTAAAGGACTTTATTATTGTATATGTTAGTTTATTTGCTCAAGCTATAGTCATATGTCGATTATCATGGCATTGCTTGGTTTCTTCCTTGAAGAAAAATACAAGCAATGGCAGCTTTGACTCATCAGATTGCAAAGAAAAACAAAGCTTCTTTGTAACAGTAATGAATGGCAATTGTAGCCAAGGTCCTAAATCCTATGGGATGGGGTTGTCTTGTTTTTCCTTGAAACTAGATGTGTTTTTGTGCTGCCCTGTCCCAATCTTGGATGTGTCTTTAGGGATGCTGGGATGATGATGGTCTTATTCCAACACTTGAGACAGTACCTTGCCCTAGCATCCTGCGTGATGTTCCACCGGATGTGAAACCAGGGTCATAACTTGTATTGCATAGCTTTATGTTTGTACATATTACAAAAATAGAAGACAGTTCCTTGTCCTTGTAGCTAATGCATGGATGTCAAATCCAATATTACATATGATGGCAAAGATCTCCCAGAAAAGTTTTTAATCAAACGTACAGATGCATGTGCATCCCAAATTTTGCATGCATAAATTCCTGGATGTGAGCATATTGCCAGCTTCTTATAATCAAGGAAATGATTTGGATCTGTGTAAGCTAACTACTGTGACCATGAGGTCCAGGTGCTGCCTGCCCATGTAACTGCCTCGGAAATTATTTTAGTGTATAGTGTTGCCATGATGTTGTTTCTTGTCTTAGCACAAGTCTTTAGCTATGGCTTATCAAAAGCCTAAAATATGAAAAATTGGCCAAACAATCTTTTCACTGAGGCCTAGAAAGTGTAGCACATCAAAGTCAATGATTCATAAATACGCCATTTTCAAGCAATTATTGGTAAAGGAAAAGATTTTTGTCCCTTCATTGAGAGTTGGAATATTACATATCAAATGTGAAGACACAGAGAAAACAAAGCTCCGTTTACATACTTGCGGAGACTAAAGACTCTTTTATATACACATACAGACTAAAGCCCTTTTTAAATATAAATACGAACTAAAGCCCCTTTTCCCTAATTACAGTGACAAGAAAATAAGATGGTCATGTTTATGGAGTTGGAGTGAGGTGTGAGGATATTTACCAGTCGTGCCTATCAAGGGATTTTCAGTGGTTACATGCCAAAGGAAAAAGTAGAGGGGGCCAGGAGTAGGCTAGGCACAGACTTCTTGCTTGCAATGTTGCTTGATAGTGGGCTCTTGACATGCGTGGGTGCTGGTGTTGATAGATGTGCCACTGTTCATTGGATGGGAAGGGGCTGCCAGGGCAGATAAAGAGAAGGGGATGGGGGTTGAGGGAGGGGATGAGGAATGGAAGCAATAAGTGGGCCTGAATCCTTTTGTTGCTGTTAGAGTCATGCATTTGAGGCACAAGAAAGTTTGTCAAGAAAGTGAGGAGGGCATTTTTGATGTATTGGAATTTTCACATAAAAGAAAATTGACATGTTATAGAGCTGTAAACTGACTATTGTGGACAGTATTTGGAATATTTTCTAAATACCATGCTCCATTGTTGTTGTTTCAATGCCACTGTTTTTTTTCTTTTGTAGTTTAATTTATTTGCTTTTGAAGTTCTGGGGAAGGATTGTGCGGGACCATCAAGAGATTATGTATCACTTTTTACATGCATTCTATCCTCAAAAGGATTTGTTCTTCATACTATATTTATGCGTCAATGAAGAGTTGAGCTTTTGAGAATGGTGGAAGATAAAAGTGGTTTTAAGCATTTATCAAAGACTATGGAACAAGATACATAAATAAAACACTGATGAGTGTTTATGTGAGAATTATGAAAGCGAAATTTTTTTTAAGGTATCTTTTATATGACAAAGGATGGAAGTTTGTTAATGAGAAAGGTCAAAGTTATTTGTACCAACTAGTAATATAAGTTAAAATATGTCCTACATCAATGCACCTAGCTTCTTAGGACATACAACAAAGCACCTAGCCTTGTGCCTGTCTACATGCCGAAGTTATCTGTGTCAAATAGTAACATTAGTTAAAATATATCTACAGCAAGGCACCTAGCCTCTTAGGACATGGTAGTACCTGCGCTTACTGGTTGCTTAGTCTTTCAAAATGACTTGCGTGGCTTGGTTTGTGTTCATCTTGAGACATTCTAGTACTTTGGATTGAAGCGCTCATGTAAGTTGTTTCGATGCATTAATATTTTATTATCGGTTCCTAGGTGGATTGAGGGACAAGACTTTACAGAGTATTGGGAACTCTACATTGTTATAAGACTGTGCTTACCAAATTTTTTATTATAGGCATCCATAAAATGTTGCAATTGTCAGGAAGACTGAATGTATCCATATTTGGCATCTAGTTTGTGAGCAATAGATTGCAAATTCTATCATATTGATTGTTCACATTAATTATAAATGGGTCCTCTTACTTTAGACTTTTTTATTTTTATTAATGTAAGGGTTATTGATAGGTACTAATGAATATAACTTGGACATATTCTTCTTATTTTGAGTCTTGATGTTCATTTTTTGACAGGCAATTTATTGGAGGTTTGTTCCTTTTTCATGTGGTAGTTTGGTACATAATTTCGTATTGTCATGTAATTGTGTTCTTGATACTGTCACAGTATGACATCCCAACCCCGAGGAGAGCACAATTTATACAGAGACCATTGTTTCGGAAAAAAAGATCTTTTAAGAGACAACGTAGCCAGTATGGAAGAGGGAAGCCAGAATTCTTCTTGGAAGGTATGTTTTGCTATTACATTAATGAGGCATTTTCCTGGTTTGATTTAAACTTTTGTTGCATTTGCTCTCTTTCCAGTCTTCTTTTTCCCCTGTGCTAAAGTTGACCTGTTCAAGCCTGGGGACTATGGGTTGGCTACCCTATTTGAGAACCAATTTTTCTCCAAAGGAATGGCTTTCTTGGAGTCCTTACTATTATAAGTATGGATTAGGCATCTGGAGAGAGAATTTTAGTTATTTTTCCAATATTAGTCCGCACTAGAAATTAATAATATTTGTGCTGTATATAATTTATGACTCTTTTATATTGAGATCTAATGTCCAAAGTTGGTTTTTCTTTTTGGGGTTGTCTTTAAGGCTTATCAGAAGAGGTTTATGGATGGAATAAAGCCTGATATTTATGGTGGTCTCCTAGGGCACTATATGGTATTTTCTGGAGTGTAAAAAGGGAAAAAGAGAGGGAGGAAAGGAGAAAGGGTCTTTTTTTTAGGTTTTGTTGGGGGGGGGGGGGGGGTGTGAGTTGCATAACCAAATGAAACTGGCTGGCTGACTTGGCTTAACTCATCTGGCATATGTCACTCCTGGAATTGCTTTTTGTGGATTTTTTAAAATGAACTGGCTATTCTTTCCATTGTTCACCTAGAAATATATAGATTGATGCAATAGGAAGTGTATCTTCATATTTACTGCTTTTATGAGAATTTTACGTTATCAGGTGAACATAGTTTTATCGAAGAAGAAAATACAATTAATGTGTGCATATGCATATCTGAAAAGAATCATCATTTGCAGAAATACTTGTATCATGAAATGCATTGTAAACGTCCACATCAAATCTGTACGAAATTAGCTTTAGAGTGATACTTGGAACCATGAGATCCATGCTCTTAATGTCTATACTGCATTACTAGTGATTCTCTCTTGTAACTTCACTATGCAAAAGGAGTATTATTCATGGACAGTTTCTAATTAACAGGCCCATGAATTACGATGTTGACCTTTGCTTCCATAATTTCAAATCTCCAACAGTATCTTGGACTTGTTAGGATATTGACAGGCTTATGAACTTTGTAGTCCAGAGGACAAAAACCTATTGGGACAGTATAACTTTTGCAATCCATTTAAGAAGGCCCGTCTTGATATTCTTTTATGGCTCTAGGCTTAGTCGGTTGACCGGTCCTCCTGCCCAAATCTCACTTGCATGTACCTTTTATCTGGTAACCGATTGAACATATCTAGAGGTTTCAGCAAAATGTCATGCTGATAAAGCGCACATTTTTTTTTTTTTTTTTTTATCTGTGCCGCATGTGCAGTTCTTTGACTGGCAAGATTTGGATAGTTTCCTGATCTATCTGATATTATGTTGCTTTGTTCTTTGTTGATCCCCTTCTAATAAGTTTGGGTGATCCTTAGGAAGTTGTGTAATTTGAACTACTTAAATCCTGTGGGCTTGTGTTGATTTTTCATTATTTCCCCATTTGTAGCTGGAGCTAAAGAGGAGGCTTCACAGAGGAGGGTCCAAGAAGCAGAGAATGCGGCTGACAGGGCTGTTGAATCCGCAATCCAACTCCGTACTAGGGCTCAAATGCTCATGTCCAATGCCGAATTGGCTGCATACAAGTCTGTCATGGCTCTTAAGATAGCCGATGCCATCAGGGTATCAGAATCTCCAGATCTTGCTTCTTCAGTTCTTGATTGAATGGAGTTGGATATACTGCACAGGAGCGATGTGAAAACTGTCATTCCATTTGGCTGAAAGTGATCAATGTCCATTGTTGCCTTTATCGCCGTAGTGGGATTCTGGCTGATTTAAGCTGTGGGGCGGTTTTTGAAAGCCAATTTTGGGGCAGGGTTTCAGGAACCCTGCAGATGAAAAACTGTAATTTTGTATAAATGGTAGCTGTCCCTAGATTTTGTATTTGTATCATTATCTCATTTGTAACACCGAATTCTTGTGATTCTCAAGGGATAAAAAAAGGAATACGGAAAATCAAATGACTAGAAGCATTGGTTGATCATTCTCGGCCCCTTTTGCCCCCAGTGGGACTTCCATGTGGATGGTTTGGATCATTGGATTTCTTAAACTGAAACGTTTGTGCTATTGGCTGGGTGCCGCATTATTATTTTGATTTCTGCCTTGGACTCAGATATTTGCAGTTAACTCTAATATTCTGCTATAGTTGTTGAATAAAAATGAAAGCGAAAGAGTGATTCCCCTTATGAAGCAGAATGAAATGTATCTGTTGTCATCACTCTGTCTTGCTCTCACTCTTTCACCTCCCCTTCCGAAAAAGCAGCAACCTAATCTTCTATGCAAGCCAAGTGCGAGGGAAGATGAGTTCGATGTCTACGTGTCCTATCATCGTGACCAAATCTTTTACGAGTTTTTGTCGTTATCTTTCAAAACCAGGGTCGTCTCTTTAATGCCCTTGAACTTCTCTCTGGACTCGTTGGGTTCGGGAGAAGCAGAGGCGGAGATGCAATTTATGAGAGGCAGAGAGAGGTTTTTTTTGTTTGGTTGAAGTTTCATGATTTTTTATGAAAAGATATTTTTTATATTTTATGAGAAATGTAAATCTATGGATAAGATGAATTTTGAATCTTCTCATGTGATAAAATTTGATAATTTTTTTTTTCTGAAAATATAATCTTTATAAATATAAATATAATATAATATTAATATTAATAAAAATATTAATTAGTATAAATATTAATATATATTATAATATTTATAATATATCAATATTATTTTAATATTTATGTTAATATAATATTTTATTAAGATTAATATAATATTTATATATATATTAATATTGTATTATATAATAAATTATTATCAAATTAATATTTATAATGTATCAATATTATTTTAATATTTATGTTAATATAATATTCTTATTAAGATTAATATAATATTAATCATATATATTAATATTGTTTATATAATAAATTATTATGATTTGATATTATATTATATTATTTATATTAATATAAATATTATATTAATATTTTTTATGGTGTAGAAAAGATAGCATCATTAGCCTACATTGATTATAAATCAAGAAAAACTCTAGTTTATATAGCAAGGGATCATTCTTTCCATATGGGTATCTTTTGAAGTGCAAAATTATAAGGCCATGGGCTAAAGCAGATAATATTTACGTATCGAGCTATGAGCCTTGAGGACAAAATATTTATATAGATTTTAGAAGCAAAAAAGTAGTTGAGGGCATGATAGATATTTTACATAATTTTTTCAGAAATACAGATGCTTAATTAAATATAAACTATCTCTATGATCAATCAAACATATCAAAATCATATTCTTAGATATCATATTCCTAGATAAAAAAATTTTCCTCTGAACCAAATGCACTAATGGACCCAAAGAAAGGCGGCAAGAAGGGAGCATGGAGGGCTAGAAATATTGGGTGCATACTACAAATGGCTTTGAGGCTAATCGTTGGAAGATTATCTCAGCATTATACGCACCACATGACAGTACATGCAACTAATCAAGTCACTGGTTTTTGTGAATTCTATTTATCAACAATGCATCTTGGTGCATCATTATATGAATTGTGGCCATGCATACGGTAATGGTATATGCAATAATTTTTCCGTCTAATAAGAATTCATTAAGGAAATGTTTGGTTGGAGAAAATGAAGGTCTGAAATCAAAATCAGAATGGATGATTTCTATTCCAACCATTTGATTAGAAGAATTCATTTTGATTCCGATTTAGCATAGAATGGGAATGATTCAATCTATATAGAACTCAATCTCTATTCTCTTCTATGAATTTAAATTTTCATTTCAATTTTAATTTGATTTCGATTTCGATCGTGAAGCAACGCTTCAGAAGATTTAACTATTTTAATTCTGATTTCGATTTCAAATCATTTTGATTCTAATTTTTATTTTAATTTAAATTACGAACCAAGCACTCCCTAAATTGAATTGTTAGAATTTCTGATCCACCGAACCTGATCATCTGATAATTTCTCCTGGCAAAAGAGATGAAGCAAAGAAAGCTCGGAGCCGATTGGATCGCAAGAAGGAGGTATCCCTTTTGTCGATGTCGCTCCGTAACATTTAGTTCTTTTGGATTGTGTTCACCGTTCATATCCGTTTTGTATGCACTCTTTCATGTTGAAAAAAAAAAAAAAGCGGTTTCACCCTTAAAAAAAAAAAATTGGAGAGAGAGAGTCGGTCAGAGGAGCTGCCGAGACCGGCGGCGTTTCTTCTTCCACCAAGTCTTTCTGCGCCAGTGGCTCAGTAGTTCCATGGTTGTAGCACCCAGAGTTCTTGGAGAATCCGCAAAAGGATTCTTTAAGAATCATCATCCTTTTGTTAAAAGATAAAAAAAAGAATCATATTAACAAGATAAAAATTGTTCTTGGAGAATGCTATTTATATGGATTCTTGATTGATGCATGGATGCACGGGTAAGTTAATATATCAGCCACCCTAGAAATCTTGATCCAGCATGTACAGATCTTAGGTTCTCTCAGAAAGGTTATGATGGTTTCTTTTTTCTTCTTCTTGTTTTTTTTTTTTTTTTTTCTTTCCCTTGCTTCAAATATAACAGAAATGAACCTGTTGAATCAATCAGCTATAGCTAGCCATTTATATTGGTTGAGGAGTTGTCTTAGGATTGTAGCACATATATGGGTTTTGTTGAATTAATCGCCCTAGTCTTTCGAGGTTTAACACATGGACGCCTGGGTGTTTTTGTACCCTAATTGGATCCCTAATTATTAACTACATAATATCCTATTATAAATAATGGAGGAAATTGAAACAAAATTAATAAATAGTGCATACTGCTGGGGTGGAGGTGAAGGAAAAGAAAATGTAATATATGTTCATGCAGTTTCCCTTCTTCACTGAATCTACCTTAAAATATTATGTATGTGATGAGTCATGATGTTAACCTTCATACTGGTTCAAAATATTAATGCTTAGCTGTCAAATCTTATGTTATCAAATATCTTCTTGTTATCCTTTTGACATATTCCAACTGCATGAGATGGATTGCGATGAATGCCCCGATGGTTTAATTTGGCCAAGAGAACAGCACTTTAGCCTGCACCAGTTTATTGACTCATCAACAAGCTTTGGATGATTCTGGAACCCTTTTCCCCCCCAACATAGTGACTCATAATAAACGTTTCTCTAATAACAGCTTATCCAAGTTCGTTTTCATCTTGGTCTTGTGAAATATACCAAACTAAAGTGCTTCTCTGGATTCAGAATACTAAATTTATCTGAATTTGAGAATTGAAAGTGCCAGTTAGATAATGGATTGCATAGGTCCAAATGGCTTGAATAAAGGGCTGTACATATTAATAACCAAGAAATGGGCCACAGAAGTTTGCCATTCTACATAATAGACTTGTCAAAATCAAATGGCATCAGTTCAGATAGGTGAGCTTTAAATTCTGAGACTCATTATGTTCAACTACAATAGTTTGCCTCTCAATAATTGCTTGGAATTGTCAGTCATTACTTGATACCTTTGCTATTGAATAAGGACGTGATATTGGTTTATAAAACATTAATTGGCTTCTTTTAATACATTCTGAGAGAATAAAGGTCTCTTTTTTTTTTTTTTTTCTTTTTTGGTTTGGTGGGGCAGGGGGGGGCGCGGCGGGGGTAATCAAAGAATACAGACTTTTAAGGGTCATGTGCACCTAACAATAGATACCTAGAAACATAACCTCATTCAAGGAGATTTTAATTTTTATGATTCTTCAAGAGCAAATAGACAGTCTCCTTAATATCTGTACTTGCACTATCCATTCATGTAGCGTCATCTCTGATCTCTGAGTGCATAATTTGGCCAAGCCTATAGCCAACCACTTGTACAAGAAGCTTAAATTCGAAAACCCTTAATGAGAGACCATTCTTAATCATTTATCCATTTATAGGCCATCTACTTGTACTGAGGGAATGGACTTGTATTTCCATTGATTGGACCCTTTCTAAACTGTCTTGGATCAGGAAATTAGAAAAGAAGGGTTCCAACTATCGTATTAGATCCTGAGGCATCATGTCTCTTTACTCTATACATATTGGGCTATGCTATATGCTACCTTACATGTGTTTTAGACCTACAGCAGTAGAGAATAAAGTTTTGCTCATAATGATTCCTTGAATGAGTTTGGTCATTACTAATTTCGATGTAGTGTTATAAAAGATGATGCAATCTCAGGCATGGGCAGTGTAATTGAAGATGAAGTCATGTGCAGAGTGCAGACTGTAGGAGATATTTTGTATTGGCATGGCTGCAGCAGAGTATTTTGTTGCTAAAGTTATCACCTTGGTGTACACAAGCCCTAGAACACTCATATGAATATCACTTGGACCATATGCATGCATATAACACACACACGTATGTACATGTGTATATGTATGTGAATATATGTGTATATATGTATGCATGTGTATATAAATGTTTATTATATAATAAAAACCATATTTATCAGTTATGCTCCTGGCAATTCAGGTCCCGACAGTTTTGGGAACAGATGTAACGTTTGGCTTTTTTTTCTTCTTTGCAAAGTTGCTGCCCTAGAGATCAGACCTAGACATTTTTAGCATGTTGATACATAACTATGTGTGCACGTGTATATATGGGTACCTATGCATATTTACGTATATTGTTTTATAAAAGTGTTTTCTTATAGTTTCCTTTCGTAAAGGATAGCAATACTAACAAGGGATTCAAGATACAACAAACCAGACACCAAAAAAGAAAAAGGAATTCAGGTATATTAAAATAATTGACATATCTAAAATCTGAGGTTAAATAGGTGGGCACAAGAAGGAATTTAGTCAAAACCTGGACTCAAGCTTTGGTGCCAATCATGATTAAAGGCCAAGGAATTTCAGCAGTCTCTAGTGCTTCAGCTTAGGCAGAAATGACACAAGTTATATTTATGCTTATTTATTGGTTTGGTTTAAATTTATGGGCTTCAATATATCTTGAAAATGAATTTGTATAAATTTTGTGAACCGCAGTTTTTTGTTTTTTATTTTCTGGTTTGTCTTAAGGTCTGTTAAGATGTCAATTTATGCAAATGGTACAAAAAACTGATAATATAGATGAAGTTGTTAAATAGAAGAGTGATTAAGTGACTTCTACTAAGGATCTCAATTGGGCTATTTGGCAACTATGCCTAATATGATAAAAATAAAGGAAAATGGAACAGATTGACAAGAGCAGATTAATTCTATAAACAAGAAGAATATCCATGGAGATTCAGGCCACCTATTGTATTCTCAAGGGGCTATGTCGAAAATACAGCATTGGATCTGCTTGCTGCCACATAATACTTTATCTGATTTTGTCATTTGTTTGTATGCATGTTCAGTTGGTGAAGGTAACAAAGGAAACTGATGGGATGTAATGGAGCTTGACTCATATGTGTATTTAGTTTTATTACAGAAGCTCAGATGCGGTGGAGCTTGTTTGTATGTAAGTAAATAAGTTCTAATTTGTAAAGTTGAGTGGTTATTCCTAAATCCAATTAATTCTAGTTAAAGGCCATATTGAGTGACAATTTGCTTTCGCAATTCTACAATTAGATTTAAGTCTGTATCGATCAAGTATATGGTGTTCACTTTATCAATGACCAAATTTAATAATTGTCAAACAGCAGGTACCGTTAAACTGGTCTCAGATCTTGGTGGGACATCCTGTGGACGCCGAGGTGGGCTACCATCTCAAGTGTTGGGACGAGATCGTCTTGCCATCGTCGCTGCATCTAGATCAGCATGTCTTGGGACATCTCCCATCATAAGTCTTGGAACAGGGTAGGCAGCTGCATATCCAGTTCCATCGAAAAACTGATATAGTCCTCCTGTTCTACAAGATTTAAAACCTTGTGTTAAGAATATATTAGATATCTTCTAAACTTAATGAGTCTATTTTATTTCATGTCACACACACATCTAGTTTGCTAACCCCATGCAATTGGATTTTCGCAAGGAAAGACCAATTCCTTCATATTTGTGAAAATAGGTTGCATCTATTCTTTAGTTCCAATTGGTCTGTTTTGAACTTTAAAGGATCATTGTATCCCTGCCCTTGTGATTGCTGGTAAGCACATGTTACATGTTCATAGGCCTGTATTATATGTGCACCATTTCCAGCATGTATGCATCAACCATTACCATGTGTGCATTCATTATCAACATATGTGCATTAACTTATATAAATATGTTCATTCATCTGAGAGTGATGGCATAATGGTCCAAAAAAGTACAATGGACTTGTGTCTGCAAAAAAGAATAAAGTAATATCAAAATAAAGTAATAGCATGCATGTGTTAGTATTCTGCCTGCTTCATCAGGAAATCTATCATTTTCTTGTCATATTTTTTTGCTTTTAAATGGACTATATTTATATTTTTAAACTTTCAGCATTTCTAGCTTTTGATCGTCTTTTCCAGAATTTTTAATACAGACACCAAGTGACTTGAAGTTTGTGGAACCCTTTACTGCAGAAACTGTGAAGGTGGCATATTTGTATATCCAAGATATTGATTTTTGGTATTTAATTATGAAATTTATAGATGCATCTATGATTTATGTTGGATAATATTATTGCATGCTTCAACCTGTATGCTGATTTACGATTTGCAATTTTTTTTTTTTTGTTTAAATGCGTAGTGTCCTTTGTGAGTAATAACAAGGCAGTGAAGTTCTGGGATTTGTTTATGTTAATATAAGTTCTGGGATTTGTTTACTCCCTACCATAAAAGTTCTGGGATTTGTTTACATTAATATCAGTTCTGGGATTTGTTAAATATCTGTTACATTCATATTTGTATGGAACCATTTGATTACCTCTTTTCCTTTTGATGTAGACAAAAAAGGGTGGCTCTAATCAAAGAAGTCCTTCCATAACTTTTGTCTTGGGTTGTTTCTTTTTGTATCAGTTAGTTTTTTATGAGATGGGCATTTTCCTTTTGAAATTGCAAATACTTAGTTCATTTTATGAATCATCATCAAATTATGTTTTTTATTATTTTCCAATCAAATATCTTTAGTCAAAATTTTTGAAATTATGTTCATACATGTTCTTCAATTGTGTCATTGGTACTTGATGATCAAGAAAAGTGGAATAACTCTTTTCCTTTCCTTAGGATATATTACTTTTTTAAATATATCTTGAAGTCATGTGGGTAAAAAATGTCATGTGATTGATTTTATTACACATGACCTCAGGTGCATGATATGCTTCTCTTCTATTGAGGTTGGTTTTGGTTGGATTTATTGAGTTTTGTTTTGATAATTTCCATGGCTTGGGAGGTTTCAACCAGAAAATAAAGTAAAGAAATAAAAAGGAAAAAGAAAACAAAGAAATATAAAACAAATCAAGAAAAGTAAATCATTAGAGAGTGTGTTATAACCTTTGGGATCTTTGGCTGTATTATTTTGGTGGTTTCTTGCTGAAGAAAAAGGTAACTTATAATGAGGTTAAAAGAAAACCATTTGTCACATCTTTCTTGAGTATAATGATATCATTTTATTATTTGATGACAATCAAACACATGAAAAATTTAAACATATATGAGATTTATTTTTGTAGGGTAGCCAATACTACTGATGGGATGCTCATTTCTTTCTCAATGGGACAAAGTCACAATAACTGGGTTCAATCCTCTCTCTCTCTCTCTCTCTCTCTCTCTCTCTCTCTCTCTCTCTGGGTTACTTCTTGCATCATGAGTTGTACAATCTTAACCTTTTAGAAATTCTATGAATGCCTAGAAAATTCCATCTTAAAATTATAGGATATGATTGGACAAGCAGTGCAAGGATGGTAGAGCCTGAAGCATACATCTAAAAACATTTTTCAGCTATTTCATCATACTAGAAAAGAATATTAGAAAAATTTTTAGTGATTCTGTTTCTTTTGTGCATGATTGTTTACATTTTGGATTTGGTCTAGAAAGTGCAAGAGAGATCCTATTGTTGCTAAACACTTGGCCCCCCTACTGATCTCCTGTTTTTCTTGAAAAAAACAGTAGCATATTTGATGTTGGAAAGTTGCATGTTCCTGGATTTTTATTGTCACTTGGACATTTTCCAGCCAAACTCAACAGAGTTTTAGCCTATCATTCGTGCCAATTCTTTCACTCTAATTCTGATCTTTTTATGTCACAATCTATATTGTTTGAATAATGGTATAATTCCATATATGTCTCAGAGGCCGGCTTGGTTGTCCGGTGCCTTCCATAAAATAAAAGTCCACTTTCCATTGAACTGCTACAACTTGAGGATGAGTATCAGATCACATATGACCACAATGTTCTCTTAATGAACTTTGCTCGTTCCTTTCACCTCGTGAAGTGTTGCAAAACGGGTTTATTTTACTTTGCATGAGTTTGGGTCCTGGCAGAACATCTATTTTGGACGTAAACTGGACAGGAGAGGTCCTGTGATGGGATGCAATACATGGGACAGCACATGCCATGGCAAAGTCTAGGCTCCATCCAATTATGGCTGTCATGCAAGATACGAACAGCTGTGATTGGAAGAGTGGAAATCTCTCGTTCCTGTGTGAACTGAACTTGCATGCACCATAGGTAAGAAGTTTATTGTGATGAAAAGGTTGAAATAACAAACAAAATTCCAATATCATTCATGTGTTCCATATAATTATTGGTAGGGTTGGAAGTGAGCCCAGGCCAACCCACAGCCAATCACGCTGGGCCGATTTCGGGTCAGACTACGGACTAGATCTGACTAAGTTTGTATCAGGTTTGAGCTCAAAATTAAAACCTGTTTATTTTTTAGACCGGACTTGGGTAGTTATGTGGTTTAACCCAGGCTTGGCATAAGCCCAAACGCCGATTTAGGCTCGGAGCAGAGCAGGTATATGGCTCGAGATCTAGCCAAGAATATTTATTTGTGATGTGGTTTGACCACACCAAAGTCTGATCTAATGGAAGCTTAGATTCATTGATTGCTTAATTGCCCCTGTGAATTAAGATTCACTGGGCTCTTCGAAGTCTGTAAGTCCCAAATACAACATATTTTTGATCCCTTACACTTCTTCGATCATCTAGGGTTTTAATTGCCGAACATCTTTCCATCTTTGTATATTTTGTCTCTATGCTTCCACCAATCTATCGCCTCTGGTAGCCAGTTGTTAGTCCAAGCAAGCAAAGTTGAGATTCCATCTATTTGTGGCAGCTGGACACCATCTATTGAGATATGCTTCCTCTAATCTCCTCTCTGTAGATTATAAATAGATTTTCTGATTTCAAATGGAGGTGATCATGAATCCCCTGATTAGACTAGCCCTAGGGATTAGAAGATTCGCAATCACCTTTATGTGAGATTAGGGATTTATTTACAATCTGCGGAGAGGAAATTAGGAGAAATGTGCCTCAATAGATGGTGTCCAGCTATCATAGATGGATGGGTTCTTGTCTTTGCTTGCATGGACCGACGATTGCCTATTAGAGGCAGTAGAATGGTGGAGGCATTGAGTTGCGAAGACGAATATAGGAAGATGGAAAGATGTTAGGCAGCTAGAACCCTAGCTGATTGAAGAAGTTTAAGGTATTGGGAGTATTCCATATTTGAGACTTGTCGGCTAGAAAGAGCCTGGCAAACCAAAATTCATAGAGACAGTTAGATGAATCCAATTTTCCGCCGGACTAGACTCTAGGGTTGTCAGCACATCACATGCAAATCTTCTGGATTAGATCTCGAGCCATATATCAGCCAGCTCTGAGCTCGAATTTGGGCATGCGCTCGGCTTGAGCCAAGCCACGTAACTATCTGAGCTCAGCTTAAAAAGTAAATGAGCCCTACTTTTGAATCTAAGAGAAATTTTCTGTGCATCACGAGCGGTGTAAACAATCCACTGTAGAATGCACTATTTCATCCGATTGATCCACGTAGTTATTATTTTTCGATACGTATTTAATATCTGTAGATCGATTTTTTTATTTAAAAATTTTATATGATAAAAATATTTTTATTTTTTGAAAAAAATTATGACATCCTATGACATAATATAACTCAGAATATCATAATATGGTCTCGAATATCATAATGTGAAAGGGATATTTTTGTTCAACTACTTTCCAACGCGTATTTAATGTCTGTAAATCGATTTTTTTATTTGAAAATTTGAATGATAAAAATACTCTTATTCTTTAGAAAAAATTATGACATCCGTACATATTATCGATGCAGGATATTATAATATATATAGAATATCATAAATTTACTAAAAGATAGAGGCATTTTCGTCATACAAAATTTTTTAAACGAAAAAATTGATCTGCAGACATAAATGCGTATTGAAAAGTGGTGACTACGTAGATCAATCGGATGAGATGGTACATTCCATGTCAGATTTTCTACACCAACCGTGGGGCACAAAGAATTCCCGTTCGAGTCCAAACTTAGTTGGGCCTAGCTCGATTTAAAGTTGGTTTGACTCGATAGGCCACAGGCTAGCCCATGCGCACTTCTAGCCTTATTCTAATGGGATTTGGCATCGAGCTTCTATTTAGTGAAAATCAGATCAAATATTAGTACATTCATATCCATATTTTGTTTTGATGAATACTGGTATGGATATTAAATAGATACAAAAATTTTTATTCATATTTATTTTAAATAAATATAAATATAAATTAGATATTAAAACTATGGATATAAATATTAATATAAGTTGGATAATTAAATTTTATGATTATAAAACTAAGTATATTATTAAATGAATGATAAATTAAATTAATAATATATTAATAAAATAATATATATTTTTTTAAAAATTTATAATTGCTATATAAAATTAATATGAATTGGATGGTTGTATATTCTTTTTTTTTTTAATAGGTATATAAATGAATATTAGTTAGATAACTAGATACTTAAATATTTATCTATATTATTTTAATAGATTTAAATATAAAAATAAATCTAGGTAGATAATATCTGATCTACTTTTATCTCTGCGTCGATCGAACCGGACCCAACAACCACTCCCTATCGGGCGCCTGCCTCCGGTTTCATCAATCGGAGCGTGACCGCCCCTGGGACATTGATTCGAACATTCTTCTCCCTTCCAACAACTTCCTTCTCCTCCATCGCGCAACGCAGGAGACGCCGAACATAAAAGAAGAGTAACGAGGAGAAAAGAGGCATGTGCCAGTGCTTCTTCCTTCCTCACTCTCCTTCCCGAATCTCTTTCTGCTTCCCCTCCCCTCCCATGATGTCAAGAAGAAGAACGCTCCGCTCCACCGCCCCAGCCATGCACTCCAATCCCTCCCCTCCTCTCCCTTCCCAACATCACCCACCCCAAGAAGAGCAAAGCCAGCAGCAGCAGCAGGCCATCGAGTACCACAACCAGACCAAGCATTCCCTCACCACCGGCTACGCCCGCGGCCCCCGCGGCCTCGACTGGGCCAACCAGCCCAACCCTTTCCTCCGCTTCCTCTCCTCCCCTCTCCTCCCTCTCCTCCACTTCCCCCCTCTCCCCGGCGACTCCCCTCTCTACCACTCCCTTTTCTCTTCGTTTCCTTCACCACCTCACCCCATCTCCCGTGCCTCCCTCTCCCGCCTCCTCTACGACTCCCTCTCCCTCTCCGCCTGGAAGACCACCGGCCTCTCCACCTGGTCCCTCCGCGTCAACCCCAGCAGCGGCAACCTCCACCCACCGAAGCCCACCTCCTTTCGCCACCTCTCCCCGACGACAACTCACCTTTCTCCTCTTCCCCTTTCCTGGCCCATTACTCCCCCAAGGACCACTCCCTCGAGCTCCGCGCCCGCCTCGAAACCTCTTCCCTCTTCCCCAATCATGCCGGCTCCCAGCTCCTCCTCGTTCTATCTTCTATCTTCTGGCGCGAGGCCTGGAAATACGGGGAGCGCGCCCTCCGCTACTGCAACCACGACGCCGGCCACGCCCTCGCCGCCGTCGCCCTCGCCGCCGCTTCCCTCGGCTGGGACGCGCGCCTTCTCGACGGCCTCGGCCACGAGGACCTAGACCGCCTCCTCGGCCTCTACCGCGCCAACCCTTCGCCGCCTTCCCAGCTCCCCGACCGACCCGTCCGCGGCCGCTTCCCCTGGATCGAATCCCAGCATCCCGACTGCGCCCTCCTCCTCTTCCCCTTCGGCGCTGCGCCCTCCGTCGACTACTCCGCGCTCAGCGCCGCCCTGTCCCGGTTTCCGTCTTTGGCCTGGCTCGGGACCCCCAATTCTCTCAGCAAGGACCATGTTTGCTGGGATATCATCTACCGGACGGCCGAGGCCGTGAAGAAGCCACCGACGCCCAGCGACGGTTTCTCCGTGAATCCCTTCCACAAGAGCGGATTGATATCAGAAAGTTTATACAAAGGTCTCACGGTTCGGGAGGTGGTCAGGAAGCGGAGGAGTGCGGTTGATATGGATGGCGTTCATGTGATGCAGAGGGAAACTTTCTATCAGATACTGTTGCATTGCCTTCCTTCGGGGGAGGTGGGACCGGGGGAGAAGCAGGGGAAGCAATTCGCACTGCCATTCAGGGTTCTGACGTGGGATGCGGAGGTGCATGCTGCTCTGTTTGTTCACAAGGTCGCGAATTTGCCTCAGGGCTTGTATTTCTTGGTGAGGAATGAGGACCATTTCGATAGCCTCAGGCGGGCGATGAGATCGCAGTTTGAGTGGGTAAAGCCGGAGGGTTGCCCTGCTGGCCTCCCCTTGTATAGGCTTGCAAGAGGGAACTGTCAGGAGCTGGCCAAGCAGCTGTCTTGCCATCAGGTATGGTGCTTTAATTGTTCGTATGTGCTTGTTAGAGCCTTTCTTTACTCACATCCATCTGTGTCCTCAAATGCAGGACATTGCCTCAGATGGGTGCTTCAGCCTAGGCATGGTAGCTCGTTTTGAGCCAGTTCTGCGTGAAAGGAATGCTTGGATGTATCCTCGTCTATTCTGGGAGACTGGAGTTCTTGGTCAAGTATTATACCTCGAAGCACATGCTGTTGGGATATCCGCAACTGGAATTGGTTGCTACTTTGATGATGCTGGTATGCCCAATTTTTTTTTTTGAAAGATTCTTTAACCTGAGTTTTGAGTACAACATATGGATGACTGGTAATTTTTCCTGGCATGCTTTAGCTATTCTTATGTTTTGTTGCTGTATACTATGAATCTAATATTCCATGTGATAAATATATAAGTAGCGAAGGAAAAGGGGCACAATATACCATGTTTTATGAAAAATAGACTTATCATATTATACCAATTCTAAGAATTTCATTTTTTGTTGTTCTTGTATTCCATTTGCAAAAATTTGCTTAAATTTCAGTAATCACTTTTGTGATATAACTTCTTCCATCTTTTTGGTGGAAAGGGCTAGTGAAATGGTGGGACGGGTAGGTTGTGGAGAATTGTCAAGGATCCGGGTGGCTGTCAGAGTGAAAAGAGGAGGGCTTTCGGTATGTCCATGAGGTTAAAGGTAGAAAAGGATTATGGACTGGTTGATGGGAGGCTTGTAGGGCATCTTTCACCTTTTTCATGTTAGAATAAAGATGGTTCATTCGGAAAGTTTAGAGGAGGGTGTGGTAGGTATGGTGTGGGAGAAAGATGGGGAAGATGCTGATACTGAAAGCTAATTCTGATAGCTGCTTTATCGGTAAAATCAATATCAAGGCATCATGGGATGGAGGGACTACAAAATTGGAGTTGGCTGTTAGGTAATGAAAGTTGTGATTAGAAGAAAAGAGATTTTGAAGACAGCTAGGAAGTTGAGAATATTGAAGATACAAGACAGAAAATAAAAGAATATTAAAAATTTGGAGTTGGTGATAAGGCAGTGGAATTTTTGTTGAAGGAAAAGCAAATTGTAAGCTAAGTACCAATATAGGTAACTACTGAAAAATTAGACCCAGAGTTCAGAGGGATTAGGAGGATAGTGTGATAAGGGAATGGGTAGTACACAGAATTTCAAACTTGATCGTGAAATGTGGCATGCATTCATTCCAAGAATAAATTGAGAAACTTAAAGTTGCAATGAGAAATCAGGTGGTCGGATTTTATATACTTGGCTAAAAAAGTGGCTTTGGGAGATTAAAGGAGTGTATTTGGCTGAAACAGATCCCAGTATCATTTTGTTCTATTTCCTTCCAGTGATGATACCATAGGAAAAAGTGGTTGCATGTTAGAAGGCTGATAATTTTGAGATTATATGATGGTTTGTGATGATAACAAAATTTATAGAAGTAGATGGAATTTGGGGAAGCAGGCTTGGATTTCATTATGCTGTGCGAAAAAGAATGACAATGATATGAATTGGATTGTTTGTTTGTTTACATTTAGTTAGAGGTGCAGTTTTTTGCATTTCATTATTAGTTAGATTTCAGTTATATAAAACCTTGACAGATTCATTTTTTGAAGGTTGAAAGACAAATTCCCATTGAATTATTGGTCATCCTTTAGTTTATTTTGATCCCTTTAACAAGGATTGGTGACTCAAATTTCTAATTGGAGTACCATGTGCTTCATTGCTGTGACTTGTGGTGTGGTTGGATATGATCTCTTGAGTTTGTACAGTTTTTGATCCTTGTCCCTCATTATATATTTGAATGTAAAGATTAAATAGGGAAAAGATATACTTAAGGTGCCCCATGATGAACTCAGCAAGCCATATTTTTCAATTTTTGACAATAAGCGATTGATTTAATCAAGAGTTGATGTAAGAGACCTACGTAAAAAGTATCAGATTCTGAAATTTTTACATATTCATGTTTTTTGTGAGAAGCATCTTGAAACCAATAAACACCATATTGATAACCCCAAACCCCTAATCAGCTTCTTGTTAACACTATTATGCTCAGATGATTAAAAATCAGCACATTGCCCACAAACCACAGGTTACACACATGAGATGAGGTCTGTTGTCTGTTGTTTAGTCCAAAGCCTTATTTATCTTAACCAGAATATTCTAGAATTTGCTGTGGTAGGGAGTACAGAGCACTTATATGCATTAAAAAAAAAAAAAGAGGAACATGAAATATATTTAGATTAGCTTTTCATCTGGTCATCCCTTAGCTTTTTTGTTAGCTGATGATGGAATGTGTACTTTGCATGTTTTCTTTCTGCAAACAAGTCCTCCTTTTGCTTTATAATCAAGCATCAATAATTCCCAAGTTTGTTATGGTTCTATGGTGGCTCATGCATTGTCATTGATTTCTAATTCAATTGTTATAGTTGGAGCAACTAGGGGTAGCAACTGGATAGGGTCACTTATCTATAAGATGCATGGGCTTGTCTGGTGCCTAATTCAAGCTATGAGTTGGTCATTGTTGCTTGATCTGTACTGACCAGCAGGTTAGATCTGCTGATCCTCATTGGTCTTGCTCAAAGCCATTTGCCTTTGCCTAACCCTCTGCTGCTTTTTTGTCCTCCTGTAGTAGAGTAGTAGACTCTAACCTTGACCCTTGAGCTGTCCACGGACCTGCCTGGTGATATTGTACTAGGTGTATCTTTATAAGCTATCATTACTTTGACTGTGTGGTTACTTGATGAAACTTATTATTATTTATGTGACCAGCAATAAAATTTTTTTAAGAGAAATATCAAGAGGATATTAGTATAATGCAACAATGTCTGCAATATGCTTCGGTCAGAACTTTGCCTTGAGCTCTCATAACAATGACCTAATAGATCATGCAGGTGTAACAATGCAGAATCTGTTTCAGTTTTAAGAGGTTAGTGCCCAATTAGTACTTGACCTGCCAATGAAATAGCCTCTAGGTACAGATGTTTTTGTTGTTGGATCCTGTCAGGCTAAAAATTCCAGCCCAATTGGCAATGTAGGTCTTATCTTTGATTTGTCTGACATAAAGAGCACGTTGTAAGTGGAGAACAGAAAAGGTAAACTCAGAAATGCTAAGAAAACTTCTTTTGACACAACTATTATAAGGGAGGGTACTTTCCCTCTGATATGCTGGCATAGAAGCCTTTTTTTGTGTTAAAGGCAGATGGGCTAGCCCACCGAACTGCTATGAATGATAATACAGACCATGGCATCAGCAAAACAAGAGAGTACAAACTCATGGGAGTTCATGGTCCTTAGAACTCAAATGAGGGGATATTTAAAAAAAGGCCTTGATTCCAAATATGTGCAGTCCATCCAATATGAGGGAGCATAGAAATGAAATGGCATCACCTTTCATTCTACTTGATTCGCTGCATATCCAGGAGCGGTTGGTGGTCAAATATTGATGCCTTTTTAATGCTCCTGTCTGTACATCTGGAAGGCAATCATGTATGAAAATATACTTTTACCGTCATTCTACTGCTTGTGGTATGTATTTCTGCTGGCATGTGCCAATTCCATAGATAAAGGTTCAAAATATATCATATGACTCTAAATTTTTAAGAATGATATGGTGAATCAGAAGCCTATAAAACCCACAGCAAAGATGCAAGTGTCTAAGCATCTGCGATTCTGCATTCTTGTTCAACTCTTATGAAAACAGTATTCTTCCTCTAAGGTACTTAAGCTCCTCTTTGGAGGCACTATATCTAGAAGATAACTTATCAGAACTCAGAAGTAAAAGTTGGTTACAAATGAAGATGAGGCAAAAGGAACAATCAAAACCATGCATGTGGGGTGCTTATCTGGGTTGATCAGTTGCTTTGAGAATACCAAGTTCCATAGTGGGTTGAAATGTATGCAGGTCTCCATGCAGGCTGGAAAAGAACGGTGTTTCTTTTTCATGGGCGACTTTTACATAGCATGCCTAGTAATAGTTGCAGCTGTTAATGCCTTGTTGTGTCTATGTGGCCTCTTAATGCATTACATATTTTGACAACTTAAAAATTAGCTAGGTTGCTTACTGGATTCATTGACAAGAACTATAGGCCTCTGTTTTTTTTTTCTTTTTTATTATTATTATTATTATTATTGTATTTTTCAAATTAGGAATTTCACTTTCATAAATGAAAATTAAAATTCTTTTACTCAAATGTAATATTTTTTTGATCATTCTGTTTAGAGGAGGTTGGAACTGATACTGAGCTAACCTAACAAAAGTTTTAGAATGGAAGGTTATTCCCTGGACCCATCTTCCATGTTTAATATGAGTATGTCAAAGTTAAAAATGAAAAAAATAAAATGATATTGTGCTAAAAGTTTCCCAAGGTGTTAATTTGCTTCCTTCCATGAGAAGCCATGTGCTAAAAGCTTTTTAGGTTTATATGGTGCTACAATATGATACCTACCTTTGTCTTCCGCTACTTGTTCTTGTATGTCCTTTGTTCTAGATCTAATTGTTGAAACCTTAGAGTTCAGCAATTTCTTGAGTTCATGTTAGATACTGCAATAGACTTGCCCTGAGTCCGAAATGTTGCAATGTATATTTCAATAGGTACAATTTTCTTAGCTGTGATACTTTTCTCCCTTCCATCTACAACTGCTAACATGTGAAAAATATAATGTCTTCATTGCTCTTATCTGTAGACAATAATGGTGGGTGATCGTTTGCCACTCGCAGGCCATAGATCTTTCTCCATATGCAAACAAATGCTATGATTTGCGCTTTCTGTGCTTAATAAACTAATTGTGGTTCATTTTGAAGAGGGCAGTATTATAAGAAATAAAGCATTCTTTGACATAAAATTGGGGCTTGTACAATATAGGACCTTTTGGATATTCAAATTAACATGGATTTACTTAGCTTGTTTGAGCTATATGTTCACTGCATAAAATCTTTGGGCAAGAGATTTGTGTGTTATCTCTGTAGGTTATCTTGGCATTTTTTGAATTGCAATGATGAGATAAACGAGGATTGTTGCAGTTGTCGAATTGAAGTAATGGAAGTAAAGATGCACCATTGGATTTCCATGCAACAGCCTATTGCAATATGATATCCTATTCATTCCAACTATGTGGAACGATAACTAAATCCTTGTTTTGCTGTATGAGCTAGAATGTTAGGTTGTGTGGGTTTGTGCAGATAAGAGTGACATAGCAGGAAGATGAACGTTAAGGTAAATTTTAAATTTGTTACTAGAGTACAAAGGATGATCATATTAATAATTTAAATCAAGGGGAAAGGGACTTGCATTAATGGAGGACCAGCAATTAAGAACTATTTTTTTGAAGTTGAAAACTTGAATTTCATGCTTATTTTATTGGGGTGGGAAAAGTTAGTTGGTGCAACATCGTTAATTAATTGTAGACTAAATAAAATACAACTTTCACTAAATTGCATGCTGATTGTAGCAGTGAAGGAGCAGTTTTGCATAATTCGCCTTACCTTTAAAAGTTCATACATCTGGTATTTGCCCCTTGATTACTAGGTGCATCTACACTAGAATTATGTTATCTTCAAAATCCCTCTTTTTAAACTCTCACATCTGTAACTATCCTATTTATTTATTTCATTTGAAACACCATTCCAGTTCTATGTCCACAACTTCAAGCCACATCACCTCAGATCAGTTTGCTCAAGATATTTATGGTCTCACTGTAGGGCTTCAGTATTCATTGATGATCCAAAACTTAATAGCTCTTTCATTTATATGCTCAAGGATCAACAAGAATGTTTGCAAGCTTGAAAAAACCTGCCTTGGAGACTGTTCCTCACATTGCTCGTTAGCTCTGAATTTAATGTCTCTTAACCTATTTATAACGTCCCATTTATAATGTGCATGATTGGTTACATGCCATCCAGGTTTCAAACCTCAGTTTTAGTTTTGGTTTCCTCTGAGCCACAGGGGTTTTAATTTCATTATTTTGGTTTAAAAAATTATAAAGAAAATGACAAAATAAAATTAAAAAAGTCAAAAAATTTATAAGAAAACTCAAGAATTATAAAAGTGATTAAGAGAAATAGAAAAAGAAATAAAGTGAATCAAGAAGTTAAAATACAAATCATCTTAAAATATATTCTGTTGTTGAGGGGCTTTGGGTGTTTCAGCTCAATGATTCATGCTACAATAGTCAAATGATTTTTTTTAAAATGAAAAAGGTCAGGTCGACTTTCATTTTATTCTTCTATAGTGTAATGGAGCGTTTTACATCTCAATGACTATGTAGATCATTGTGATTTTGCAGTAGGATAGCCAAATCCATGGTCCATAAAAAAAATGAAAAGAAAAATAAATTTCTTTGACCCAACAGCATGTTCCCACTTTGATCTTAACAAAATGCCTCTTGAAATTCATAATAAATAAGGAAATGACAAAAATAAACTTAAGTTGCCCATAAGTTCAATACAGTTTAGTTTACACCAAAATTCTCTGCTTCCAGATTGGCTCAGACAAACCAAAAAGTTCTGGTTTTGATTTTGGTTTTGGTTTTGGAATCTCTGCAAAACTTACAAACATAATTGTTGAAACTTTTGTCTTGCATCATGCAGTTCATGAGGTTCTTGGCCTGAAAGATTTGGAGTTCCAGAGCCTGTATCATTTCACTGTTGGAAGCCCTGTGTTAGACAAGCGAATTATGAGCCTTCCTGCATATCCAGGCCCTGGAGTGGATGCATAACTTTCTTTTATGGCATATACCCGAAGAAAAGTAATTGACAGGTACTTGGGGACTAATCCTGCTCCCAAATATTATCATTTGTATAAGCATCAGTTAACTGGTTAATTTTTCCAAAACCTTGTATAAGACTAAGTGGATGTGTTGAGAAAGTAAAAATGTAAAACAAAATATATCTGTATGTATTACTGTACAGTGGCATCAGTGTTTCCAAGATGCAACTTCAATGTTGTGCTGCAAATTATGAAGCTACCTCAGGGTTTCATTTTGTCTTTCCATATGAGTTTTACCGATGGCTTTGACATCTTGCTACATGTTTCACTGGAGGAGATGGCTCCTCAACTCGAAGTGAGACTCTTATGTTTCTCCACTCCCGAGCTTTCTAAGACCATCCTCCTCACCAACTGATCCAGTTTGGTGTAGGAACGAATGATCTCACTGCACAGGAGTTTAGCGCATCGGCCAAGTATTTATGTGGCCGCTTAACATACTTTTTTGTTTATCGCCTATCCTATCTCCTACTTTTTCAATGACAACGTCATTAATTGCAGTAGTTAGAAAAACATCTAAGAGCTCTTGACTTCAATAAAAATTATTTTTATTTTCTTAAAAACGATATATACCTTTTTCAAATCGAGTGTAATATTTTTTTAAAAAAAATGCAGAAAAGAATAAAAGGGGAAACGCTGAAACAAATCTTTTGAGATTTTCCCATCAAAAAAAAAAAAAAAAAAAAATCTTTGGGGATTTTTTCATGCGCTGCGAGTTCCAGGTATAATATCCCGCACAAAAATATTCTTGGGGTATGGAGCTCCACGCGGGTGTTTTGCCCGCTTCATTTGCTTCCTTCTTTCTCGTTCGCGGCAGCTCCCGCAGAAGGAAGCGGGAAAGGGGCGAACCTCCTCCTAAACTCGTTCCCAAACGCATCAACACCCTCGCCTACCCCAAATCCTCTCCCACTCCTCTCCTCCTCGCCCCACACCGCGCCCCCCTCACCCGCGACCAGGCCCTCGATCGCATCCTCGCCGACCTCGACTCCGCTCTCGCCCGCGGCGTCCATGTCGAAGCCTCCATCTTCGCCTCCCTTCTCGAGGCATGCTCCCAGATGCGCTCCCTCCGCCACGGCGTGCGTCTCCGCCGCCTCATCCCTCCCGCCCTCCTCCACCGGAACCCCGAACTCTCCGCCAGGCTCCTCCGCTTCTATGCCTCATGCGGCCGCGTCGATAAAGCCCACCAACTGTTCGACCAAATGCCGCGTCGATTTAAGAACAGCGCCTTCCCTTGGAACTCCCTCATCTCCGGCTACACCGAGCTGGGTCTATACGAAGACGCCATGGCTCTATATTACCAGATGGAGGAGGAGGGCGTCGAGCCCGACCGGTTCACCTTCCCTCGAGTTCTCAAGGCCTGTGCTGGAATCGGGTCGGTGAGCCACGGCGAGGCCATCCACCGCCACATTGTTCGCTCGGGCTTCGGCACTGATATCTTTGTGCTCAATGCGCTCGTGGATATGTACTCCAAGTGCGGCGACATCCAGAAAGCCCGGCAGATTTTCGACAAGATTCCCGACAGAGATCCGGTCTCATGGAATTCGATGATAAAGGGTTACATACGACATGAACTTCCTCTCGAGGCCTTGGACATCTGCAGAAGAATGCTTGCAGACGGGATCGAGCCAGACTCTATCACCATCTCATCAATGCTCTCTGGGTTCTCTTTGCCTTCCACCAACAAACTGGGGCTTCAAATTCATGGTTGGGTTCTCCGACATGGGCTCGAGTGGAATTTATCAGTCGCAAATTCTTTGGTCGGAATGTACTCCGAACACAACCAATTGGATCGAGCTCGGTCGATATTTGAATCGATGCCAGAAAAGGATTTGGTCTCTTGGAATGCTATAATTCATGCTCACCGTAGGGATCATCGAGTGCTTACCATGTTTCAGAGCATGGAGGATTCAGGGGTGCTGCCAGACCAAGTCACTTTCGTATCGTTGCTCTCGGCATGTGCGAATTTGGGATTGGTGGAGGATGGCCGGAGGTTGTTCTCGGAGATGGAGGAGAGATACAAGATAACACGAGGAATGGAGCACTATGGATGCACGGTGAACATGTTGGGCAGAGCAGGGTTGGTAGGTGAGGCTTATGAGCTCATATCGAAGCAGATGCCATTCGATGGCGGACCGACGGTGTGGGGGGCGTTGTTGTATGCTTGCTCAGTGCATGGGAATGATGACATAGGAGAGATTGCAGCAGAGAGATTGTTTGAGTTGGAACCTGACAATGAGCTTAATTTTGAGCTGTTGATGAAGATTTATAGGCAGGCAGGAAGATTGGAAGAGTTGGAGAAGGTGAGGATGTTGATGAGGGAGAGAGGATTGGAATCAGAGTCTTGAGGATATAGAATATCTGGATTCCCACGATTTCCTTTCTCCTGCATTTTAATTGCTTCCTCTTGTAATTAGTATCTTCTTGTAAGTCATTAGATAAAAATATATACATTGCAGGAACAGTGCCTGATTTTCTTTGAAGCTTCTTCACAAAATCTGTTAAATTACCTCCTTCAAGGCTCAGTAGGGGCCTGTTGTGTCAATGTTGGGATGTAATTTTAGCAAAATTTCATTCTGTCGAATGAGAGAAATGAAATATGTAAAACTAAATTAAATGTAGCATATTTTGCATAGAAGATCATGAAAGTGCTGTTATGATTGTTTCATTTCCAGTGTTCTGATGCCATGAGCTAATTAGTGGAAGAGATTCCATCCTTCCCCTTTCAATGTGTTATTTAATTTAAACCAGTAAAAACATCCAACATCGGGAGCAACAGAATCCTATCCACCCACCAACTAATAGATAAGGACATGCATGTATAAACACACCCATGAAAGGAGCTTACTCAACAAACAGCCCGTATTCAAATGCTTTTATGGAAATATGTATCCATGGTTGATTCAGAACTGTCCTTAAATCATCAAGGGCCACACTAAATAATGCTTCACTTGGGTTGCAAGCACCAAGATAATTGTAAAGAATTCAAAGGACTCTGAAAGTAGATGGCTTCATATCAAGTCCAAATTGTCAAATAGCAACCCGAAAACTGAAGCAACAATGCTTTTCTATAATGCGATGTGCCAAAGGCGGTTCTGTGCATGTTTGGTATAGATAACATCATCTCACTTTGTAACAAGATTGTCAGCATATACAACTCTACCCCTTATTAGTCAAGGTTAATAATGGCATTTTCTTGTCAATGTCTGAAAATGAAGCAACAAAATACATCTATATAATCATTGTTATACCATGAATCGATTTGACCAACTAAGTATTTCTATGGGATATGAATAGGGTTTGAGAATGAAAGGCAAAGATTTGGTATATGTAAATGAAAATAGATTAACCAATAGATTATGTCCCATAGATATCAAGCGACATAGTGTACAAACTATAGATAATGAGAAATTTGGTAGATGTCATTGACTTGGTATGAAAAGATGCGGAAACCCTCTCCAAAATCTTACACTCAACCAGCTAATATTACATTCTATGTGCAAGAAAGAGTTCCATGCATCATGCACAGTTCGATACTAAGAGGTTGCACGTATTTATGGCCAGACCCAAGATTGCGAACAAAAAATATATGGGGCGGGCACAAGAGAGAATTTTGCCGCAGAATTTTTATTTTGCCATATCAATCTTAAAGAAGAAACTTAAAAGTCAATTTTTTTTTCTACTAATGAAATTATTTGTCTCATAATTTTTATTAAGAAATATGGTATTTTCTTTCTTCTTCATTTTCAAAACATGCTTTTTTATTGGCATACATTATATAGTCAGATTATACACACCAAAACAAATTAATTATTAAGTAAGTTAATACAACATATCCAAATAAATCAATATGGAGTTTCTAGGATATGAAATTCACCATTCAATATATATCTTCAACATATCTTTAAGTAAAAAGTATATTTTGAAAATTATGCATCAATTTACTTAAAAGTATGATATAGTGATCCAATACATATCTTTAAGTAAAAAGTATGTTCTAAAAAATATTCTGTAAACTGTATATCAATTTTTTTGAAGGTATATATTAGGTTGCTAAATGACGAATTCGCTAAGTGCATATCAGTTAATCTTGTAC